>NW_009716707.1:0-25422 GCF_000703405.1 Apaloderma vittatum | reverse complement strand
GGACTGGGTTTTAGCTAAACCCAGGACAGGGCCCTTTAGTTTGAATCAAAAGGCTTTACAGGTATTTAAACAAGTCAGAGGATACAGGAGCTTCTCCTCCAAAGTATTTGATACCTCCAAAGTACTTAAAGTTCATGGAAAAACTGCTCAAAGATAATTCCATGTTCATGTATGTATTTTACATGTCTGTTTTTTTCAAAACAGAAATTTATGAAAGCATCCAGATAAGGCAAACACCAAACACCTTTTTATTGTGTTGTCTGCTGCAATAGTTATGTTTATATTTATTTAAAATATTGTATTTCTGCTTAACGAAAAAAAAAGATGTTTGGGACTTGACTGGCAGCAAGTTTAATTCTAAAGAAGACACATCAGAGAAATAACATTTCCACACACCTAATCTCAAATACATGAAATGTGTTATTTATCTCATAATGACTTGTGACAGTACATGTCACATTGGAGCCATATGTCAGATGTCCTAATTTCCAAGACTGCCCAGAAAATTTTGAAGTGATGATTGCTCAAGTATTTCTTCAGAACTAAGACCATGATTTTTTAGAGCTTGCACTCAAGCCTGCACAGCATAAACAGCATTGTTCTGCACTCTGCACACAGATTACTTCTACAGCCCATAGTTATTCTGACATAAATTTGGCTCTCTATAATCTGAATGTTTTCAGGCTACTGTGCTGACAATGTAAGCAGAAAGGTTTTGAAGGTAATAAAATACTGAATCTCCATTCATGTTACCTCTTGGTCTTGACTGCTTTATGATTGTATAATATATTGTGCACATAATTAACTGCTTTTATACATCTTCCAGTATTTTATGCTCTGTTACTTCATTTATTCTTTGAAACCAGTTTTATCATTTCATCATCATAAAATCAAATGACCGTTTCTCACACATCTAGAAAAATGACTTGCAGATAATTTTAAAATTAACAATAATTACCTGACTTTTGCATGGTACTCTGCTGAAAGCATAAATGAGGTGATTATTTGGTTTATATTATTGTATTACCAATGGACTAATATTGAGATTCCTTCTTTTCTGCTGAGCACTGAGAAATCTGACTCCAGATGATGTTTTTTCAGAGATTAAGGATATAGAACAAGAACTAATTGGTCAAAGAGCTTTTTTTAACTCGTCCAAACTAGCTCCTGACATACAAACAATCCAGGATTGAAGACTAGAGACAGGATAAATGGCTGCTTTTAAATAGAAATAAGTGCATGACCATCTGAATTTAGCTGTGTTTGTTGCAGAACACCAGTAGAGAAACCTGATGTTTTCAGTGCCATTGGATTTCACAGCTTTGCTTGTTATTTCATGTCTCATGAGAAACAGGAACTTTCAGAATATAAACTGGCAGGTCAGCAGGGATCTTCTGGGGATTTACACTCTGGAACTTGCTTTTTGACTTTGTAAATTTTTGTTTTTCATTGGACGGTATAGGTGTCCAAGTTTTCTTTTAAGAGATAATTGTGGCAGTGAATTTTATTAGCTAATGAACCAATTATTTACATTACTCAAATAGGATATAGAAAATTGAGATTCATTATCCTCTCTGCATGAGGACAGTTGAAGTCACACATCCTTGCAAAGGGTACAGCTTCCATTCTGGCAGATATTCTGCATGTGGATAAGACCAGCTACTCCTACTGGGGTTGTGATTTGACACTCTAATAATTCAGAGTCCTCTAGAAGGAAAAGGTGAGCAACTGAAGGAACAACATCAACAAACCTAAATCTGTATATCTAGTGTTTAGGTATTCACCAGGGAGGGAAGACATCTGGTTTTGGAAAGAATAAAAAAAAAAAAAAAAAAGGAAAACTTTATGTACCTATCCTGCACTATGGCACCAAACACTAGCTTATAGGGAAGAGCTGAAGTGCCACCTGTGCCTGTTTTCTTTTTTGTATGTGATGCTCACTCTGATAAATTGTGGTAAATATTTTCAGAGCAGGCTCATCACATCAAGCAGATTCTGAAGCAGAAGAGGAATACGCTGCTACTTCATCTGTGAATCCTGAAATATGGAGTGTGAGACTTGTTCTGAATTACCCAGCACAGCTGAAGCATGGCAGAGTCAAAGGAGGCACTGGGGCTGCCCGCACATATATCCGAAGCAGCTTGATTTCATTATTGCAATGAGTCTGCTCTTACTGTGACCGTGATGGAGAGTTAGGTCTTGACTGTGATCTTAAGTTCATCTTTAGCTGCTCTATATATGTTTAACAAATCTGGCTCCAGTGTGGTGAATTTGTAGTAGCTCTGATGTGGCTAACAGAGATCTGCTGCATTTTGGCTACGAGGCTCCTCTTACACTGGGAGCCTATGATTTATGGTTGCCGTGGTCTGAAACACTCCTGGGCCAGCTCTAAGTAGCTTTAGACAGCCCGGTAGCTTTTAACAGTAAATATCTATTGCATGTAGGTGTCTATATAGAGCAGGCAGTAGGTGAGCAGAGTTTTTTGAGCAAGGCTGCAAATTTACTTGGAACACCTGAATTTATTTCTTAGATCTCTCTTTTAGTTCTTAGATCAGCTTTTAGTTTTGTATTTTATATTTTAAGGTGCTCTAAGAGCAGCTTGGATTTTCTTTCAGGGGACAAATGAATTTCTATTAATCTGATAAAACTCTTGAAATGACAGCAGAATTGTGGGTAGCTAAATTCTGAGTCAAGAGGTGTATTTGAAATGATATTTGATATTATCACTGGACATTTTCTCCAGAAGATTCCTTGTCTTTAAAAATGTTTTCCACATTGCCTTATTCAATGGACTAAAAGTTTTTATAGTACTGAATTGGCAAATGAAATTCAAAAATTGAGTTGAAAATTAAAACTCTTCTATGAATGAAGTGATCACTTCAGGCTTTAAACATATAAAGGTTAATGTTTTAATCACAGAAAAATGACATAAAAGTTCATATACAATGCTATGTAAGCAAAGTAAACAAAGCTGGTTGTTCTACACAAAATGATCTCTACCCTAGTTAAACTGACAATGGGCTGTATTTCTCAAATAACTGCCTAAATTTCTGATTTCTTACAGCCTTTTAGGATCCTTCCATGGTCTTGAGACAGGTGTGATTCTTGATTCTTAATAAAAACCTCAAAGTTTTTGTATTTTTTTCTGTTGGATAATTTTATACATATATTTCACAGATACTGTAATGTACATTGCAAACTGTATACTTTTGCACAAAATATTTTAAACAATTTATTACTAGTGTGACATTACCTGTTTACTTCACACACACATACTGATGAGTCTTTCTGTAAGCAAAACAGAAATGAAGTATTGTCTCCGATTATCCTGAAGTGAGATGCAGAGAGATTAAAAAACCTTCCAAGACTGAGAGGTAGTTGTCATGTCAGCCCAATGTCTTTGCTAAACATAATACTCCCTCTGTGATGTTTTCCTGCAACATGAAAGTAGGAGCAGCAATGACCCACGTATATCTAATCTCTTGCCTTTTCCAAATGAAAAATTTGCAGATATATTTTAAATAAATGGAACTATCTCTAGAACGTGAATTTGCATTCAGAGCATTAAGTCATGCCATCTTCTCCAGGAATAGGCTCCAACATCTGATCCTTGCTTCTTCAGAAGTTCAGTTCAAGACTGACAGTTCTAGTGAGGTGCTGCTCACAGAGCCTAGGAAGAATCAGCAGCTGAACCTACATTGCTTTTGTAGGAAAATACATTGGAACAGGATGGCCCAATAAAGTATTCATTAGTAAGAAGGAGTAGGTTATGATGTTTTATGCCTATGACAGTTACCTGCATGAATATTTCATTAACGCATTTTTATAGCTATCATAGAGGTTATAGTTGGCTGTTGATTAGACCTTCTGCAACACAGTGATTATGTTTCTGAAGCAGCAAGAATATCTTACGCCTGTGGTGGGCAATCACTATTTCTGATTTTTATCAGCTTTCAAGAGTAATCAAGTGACAGTTATCAAGTCCTGTAGTTGCCTTGCTGACTCAGAGTTGCCTTCTATGTATTTTAATTATGTTATGATCCCACTCACTTCCTGGGGTGCCAAAAAACCTTTTACTGAGTTTTCAATGCCTGTTTTATTAGGTATGTCAGTTCAGTTTAAGTAGTCAGACACAGACACCTTTCACTTACATGCACACCGACAGGTAGTAAAAGCCTTAATGAGCATAGATTTTAAGCTGCAGTCAGTAATGAGTGCAGAGTGCAAGAGAGGGCATAAAACTTTGCAGTAGTTAACATTGTTTTTACTCTGAGAATGTTTTAATTTCAGAAGTTCAAAAATGCTTTTAAATAGACTTTTTTTTGGTGTGGATTTAACTTTAATGTAGTGCTACATTTTTAAGTAGATATAGAGGAGGTGGGCAGAAATGACATCTGAAGATGAAAATAAAATTAAATACCAATTATTTCAGTTTTATACCAGTCATAAAAATATAGCATAGCAGATGCTTCCATGATATCTTTTTAAAAGTCGTGTGTTTATTGTGTGCATATGTTCAACATTGAATGTAATTCATTTTCCTCTGTTCATCTCAAATTAAGGGAAAAGTCAAGCATCAGCAACTCTACAGACAATGACAACAACAACAAGACCTACAAAATGCAAGGAAATGCAGAATGACATGAAACAAGAAAAAAGAAAATGGTAAGTATGGAAGTGATGTGGCAGGTTGGAAAAAATAGAGGTAGGAACTAAAAGCCACACAAAATAAGTGGAGGAAAATGTAAGACATTGACTCAGAAAATAAATTTTAAAATAGAAGAAGTTCTTAAATGTAGTTCACTCAGCTCTGTTGTGATGGGAACAGAGCTGCTAAAAGGTGACAGTGCCTAAGATGGGTAACTGATATTTAGTCTTCTTTCTCCCTATGTTGTCAAGACAGAGCAGTTCATATCTTGTTTTCATATGTTATTAGAATGGTTTGATCCTGAAATGATGTGATTTGCATAAGATAGAAAACACAGTCTGATAAAGTTTTGGCTGTCAAGGCAGAGTAGAAAAATGTTTGAGTGCTGCTATACAATTTGAAATGTCCATCACCTCTGGATTTAGGAGACTTATTCCCTGCCTATGAGCGACCCTGCAAGTGCTGCTCCAACCATGAAATGCATCACCAAAGGGTGACATGAAGAGTCGCAGAAATATACAGAGACACATACACAGAAACAGACAGAGACATACAGAGACAGAGAAACAGGCCTTACACTAGCTTTTTACCGTGTCTAAGCTGCATGGATTAATGATATGCAGGAGTATAAGAGCTCATGTCAAAAATGTGGCTATAAAGCTAAAAAGGGTGCACATGCTTCAGTGATGGGACACAGACTGTGTATAGCCCTGCAGTGATGGAGGTCCTCTACAGATAAATGTCTGGGGCCAACCTAACATCTTCATACCAGTGCTCTGTGCTGTGAAATGTCCCTGCTCATCTTTCTAATGGGAAAAAATTGGTGCAGCATTGCATTGTGTGGCCAGAGTGACTCATGAACAGAGTAACTCTTGTGATTTGGCAGTCCTCAGTGGCTAAAAATCCCCAAGAGCATTAGGAACTCGCACTGGTCAAGCAGCCAGCTGTTTCAGACTCAGAAGCATGATTTCAGGTCTCTTTAGTGTAACTTAGCGTTATGTCTTAATATAGAATTTCTTTCACCACTCTTTCTTTTAAGGTCTTGCAAGAATGTCTCAACTAGCCATATAAAGAGAAGGGAACACATGGAACCAATTTTTTTGGGGGGGATTTTGATGGACAGTTTACAAGAGCACGTTTTACTTTCTGCTTCTCAATAGGAGGAAGGGAAATGTGTGAGTGGAGGACAGTCAAGACCGTGGGCTCCTTAGCTTGGCATACTGTAGTATGGTGCAAGGCTACTTCAGATCACTTTAGAGGTGCACATTGAAATACTCAGGTTTTAGCCATGGCAGTGTGGGACAGAGCGTCAGCTTCTTTCTGCACAGGGAAGTGCAGCAGAACAGGGTTGACTGAACTATTGCAGGTGACTGGACCATGCTCACCTCCAAACTGGTTTGGGAATTTTTATGTTGCACTGCCAAACCAACACATATTATAGAAAGCAGAATATCTGTAGACTCACACGCTGAAATAGTAGCAGGAACACCTAGATAAAAAAGATGGATTTAATTTGAGCCCACATTTTACCTGTGTAGTCTGCTTGATTCCCAGTTAATAAGCCTCAACAAAAACAAGTGGTACAACCAGTATACTGTCCAGTAGCCCAGCAAGGACTAATGACTGAACGCATCTTGAACACATGGTTACCCACATTCTATTTTGCATATTAGGCTGTTCCTCCTGAAACAGGGTTGATGGAGCTTGGCAGAGACAGAGAATGACGCTAACAGAGTTAGGATTTACTCTGTGAAGATCTAAAAGGGCTTTACTCTGCTCTAGATAGTCAGTCTTGTGACTTTATGTAGCAATAAATGAATGCAAGATCAATAGAAAGGAAAGATGGGCTAATTCATGATATTTAGCAGAGGCCTTGAACAAATACTGTGATACTGAAGTTGCCCTACTGCTTTTAGCCTTGTTGAGAACTGTATATTCAAAAGATAAATATATGCAAGACTTCTGGGCCTGCCTGTATTACAAGCCATTTATTTCATTCCCTTGCTAACTGTTATAAAGTAAGATGAAAGACTCTTTTTAAGATGGGTTTTTACTGAGCTTATGTATAATTCCTTTCAGGGTGCAAAGTGCCTTGATATGCTTCCATGACAAGGGACTTTATAAATTAGATTGAATTATACAGAAATACAATACAGTTTGTAATAGAGAGGTAGTTTTGTCTCTTTACTTTGCTTATACTTCATACTTCATATAAATGGAAATGTTTTATGCAAGCCAACTTCAATATCGGAATTAGATATTTTGACACATTCTTTCAAGAACATATAGTTGTGCTTTTTATCATGTTGGTTTAAAATAATTGTCTCAAAGGTACTATTGGAAGAGTTTGACAATTAAAATTGACATGAAAAAGCAATTCATTCTGAGACCTGCATATGATAATCACATTTTAGTTTGCAGAAGGTATTGTAGCTTATTATATGCTACACACCCATTCTTCTGGAATGAGATGGCAATAGCAGTATGGCCTGCATGTCAGTAACCCTGAGTTCTATATTTACGATTTATATGGCCATTTTTGTATATTCACAAGATAATAGCATCTGATCTGATGAAACTTCCTCCCTTGTTCAAGTTTTCTGGAAGGTGCTAGGTTAGTTTTTCGAGCTTGATATCTCTACAGTCCTTGGAAACCTGGATCTTCAATTTTTGGTGGAAATCCCTCCCTGCCCACGACAGGGAGGTTGGATTAAATGATCTCTAAGGCCCCTTCCTACCTAGGCCATTCTATGATCCTGTGATTCTATGATTCTATGATTCTATGATTCTAGAAGACAGACTTCATAATTAGCTCTGTCAATAACATTTTGTAAAGCAAAATCAGATTCCAAAAGCCTTCCTTTTTCTTATGTAACTAATAAAGATTCCTAACTGCTTTTCATTAGCTTTCTCCTGGGGTCAGTGTTCATCAACCTCATTACTTCTGCATTGTCCCAGTTTGCTGTCACACTCTGTTTTGAAATGTGTGTTTAGTGGCACCTGTAAGTAGTACAGGGAAAGTGAATGAGCTTATTTTAGGGCAGCATTACAATGTGTTTTCTTATTTTTTACTTATAATGCAAAGGAGAGGAGAAAAAAGGAGATTTTTAAGTTTACAGACCAAAGCCTGAGAATCTTAAAATCACCGTAATGTCAGTACTATGAGCTTCCACTTCTCTACTTCTTTGCTAAAGTAAAAAGTTTGTATCCTGTACTTAAGCAATGGCTCCTGAGGTTACAAATCCAAATACAGGACTAGTTGCTGTTTCTTCTGTTTTTAAGGCAATACACAGCCAGAAAGTCTGTCAAAGTTAAAGAACTGTTACGGTCACAGCATTTTTGAAAATGAGGATGCTTATATTTAGTTTTCTTATTTTTTAAATCCAAATGGGAAATTTTTGCTCTTATTTTTTTTTGATGAAAGGGGGAAGAGATATTAAAACAGGAATTGCAGATATTGGTATTTCTGAGGGAAAATTCCTCTCAAGACCTTCATTTATATTATTTGCCCTATGCAAGCCATACAATGCTTTTATTTCTCCATTATAAAAGTCATCCAAAACCATCTCTCAGCAAAACATACGTTTTCACCATTCTTAATCAATATGCATGATGTGCAACATGCATCATCATCATAATCTGGCCGTTTCTGCACTCAAATCTCTTCAATTCAAACATACAAATTTACAGTGGTAGAGAGTCTTTGCTTTGCAGTCTATGTTCTGCCCCTTTACCTCCTCAGTCAGCTCTGCAGGGACATGTCACAGCACCATGAATGGTCAGTTCTGCCTACAACTGCTCTCCCTCAGTAAATATGCATGCAAATTACATGTGTTTAGGTTTTTCTTTTATATATGAGTGGAAAAAGGATAAAGGCATACGGAAATTCCAGATGAGGTGGAATGGGGGTGTTATATCAACTATAGGACTTTTGAATCTTATACCTGAGACTGCAACCTTCTGTGATAATTCTCTACAATGAATTTGCTGTTTGTATTTGGTGAGACGTGGCAATAACTGGAAGTAGAATCTGGTTATTCTTGGCCTGTCTTTCTCTCATTTGTTTAGTCTAAAATTAAGAATTAGTACTGACAGAAAGCAAAAACTTTGCAGATGGTCCATATAGATGTGGGTGTCACAACCTGAGTGTGGGAAAAGAACTGCTTTTCAGGACTATTAAGGAAAATTCCCCTTGTTCACAAGACTGAAGAATGTGTCAGTGATTGATTCTGCTAAGCCATAAGTGGGAAATGTTTTCCCAGCATACTTAAAACAGAGCTTTACTTTACATTCAGATCTTGAAGCTTTGGACAGTCAGTTTAAGGCAATATTATTCTTTTAGATTCTACCAAGCAGATCTCACCTTTGATAATCTCTTCTGTATATCTTCCATGCTCAGAGATCTGTGCACATAAGGTGAGCAGGGTAATGAAGTTAAGATCAGCCATGTAGATCTGAAAGAAAAATGTTGTCTTTAATAAATGCTCCAGCCTGCTGCCTCTTCTTCAAGCAAACAGCATGCATTTAGAAGGTCTAATTTTTTTTCCAAGATGATACATTTTCCTAAAGCTTTAGATTGTCTATATTGAGTTCTTGTTTATGTAGTTTAAAATGTAATAATGAGAGAAATAGAAGCAAAGGGAATTAGCATAGGCTGACTACGCACAGTCAATAATGAAATTTAAGCTCTTTGTGAACAAATGTGAGGTAAATGTCACATAGCCCTTAGTAACAGAATGAGACAATAAGGTAAGAAAAATAACTAAATAAGAGTAAATAGAAGCAATGGAGGACATGAGGTTATAGTTTAAATAATTGATTAGGGCATTCAAGATGTTCCAATTTCATAGAGAACCACGTTTAATTGAGTCTCTCTTTCCCAGGAAGACTGTGAACTTAAAATGAGCCCAGTGCCTTGCACTAGTAGCCTCTAATCTAAACCTTAAACAAAACAGCTTTTAAAGAAGACAAATAATTTTAGTGCCAATTTGCAAAATTATATTCGGAATACTAACTGTGATAAATCTATGGCTAATTACTCAGAATATTGCTAAAACCAAATTCAGTCACATAGTATCACACAAGAAAGGGGAGATCTGCTGAGGGGACCCTGGAAGATTTCATGTGTTGCAAACCCTTGTGGTTATTTAAGAGTGAGCAAGAGGAAAAGACGTACACGAGTACGGCTGCCTGGAAAGTGACCTCTCCTATCCAGTTACAGATTCTGCCGCGGGAAAGTTGCAGAAGTATTGCAGGCTGGTATGAGACATGGTATCTGTAGTGATTTTTCTGAAAGATAAAAAAAGGGTATTTTGACAATCTTTGCCTATATATAGGAGCAAGTGAAATTAATCGGCTATTTAGTTAATTTTTTCTTAAGTTTTGAGTAGTAAGTCTCAGTTGCCTCCTCAGGTTTAGTTATCCTGAAGGCTGGAATTTTTTTCAATAATGGAAATTAACACCTTAATCTTAATGAACATGTTGAAGAAAAAAGATCGTATTTTTTTACACAAGATTCCTAAACATCTAAAAAGCTATACTGGGTCAATTTTTTTATTTTGAATAATGTTTTTCCAAATGCTGTGCCATTTGTGCTTCTACACTACAAGAATTCTTTGGTTTATCTACAGTTTTCATAAAGGCCTAATGCTGGGTAGATCTCTCAAGCTGAAGGCCTTAAATTAATTAAAAAAAATAAATAAACCCATATATAATTATATAGCTGTAAAAAGTTATGTCTCATTTCTTACTCTAGAGTGTCTGGCTCATATGACACGTCTTGTAACTCACAAGTTTTATAAGCACACTTGAGTAGTTTAAGTTGATTATGCCTTCAGAAATAATTAAACTTATCACACTGGAGTAGCTGAATTTTGCATATGCCTACAAGCTGGCATGAAAAAAAGCTAGAAATTTTTAAATTTTTTTATGACAGTTAAGATTAATATGTTTTCTTATATGCATTCATTCCAAGAACACCATTCACATGAAATTATTGAAGCTTTTTCTTGACTCACTTTGAGGAAAAAAGATACACATTATATATGATTGTGGTATTATTTTGTTTTTCATTTACGTATTTTAAATTATTTACTAATAGATTTTAATTAGTTTTTGAAACAGTAGCCAAGTAATAGTTCATCAAGAATACATTGCCAATCATTTACAGAAAGTTTTTGTGTCTGGGATTCCAAGCATCCTAAGTAATTTTTTATTTGACTTGCCATAAGGAACATGATCCGCATCTTGTGTGTCATAAATGTTCTCAGCGATTCTGCGTGATCCCACGTGTATAGCCAAAACTGAGTAAGTGTCCAGTGAATCAGTTTCAGTATTGTCCTCAACTGAATTTTGATATAAATTGTTTAATGGAGAGTGGTTTATGGGCAACAGGTGTTGAATGATTCTTCAGACTCATATCAAATGTGTACTGAAGTAGAAAGACAATGACATTTTGAAGTTGAAAAGTGAAAAGAAATTTCACTTTTTGAGTGCAAGCAATAGAAGGCATGGAGCAAAATACTCAAACCCCCATCTTTTTAAATTCGTTATATTGACATTTGTAAATGCGTATTTTCACTGGCCACTATTAAGGAAAGTTTCTAGGAGTGATCACTGAAAGACGTGAAAGGTAGGAGAGCAAGTCTGTATCAGTTCTAGAGAAAACTTTGGAATGTATTCTATTTTATCTATTTTTAAAATGTGGGGTGTTTATATCTTTAAAGTTCGATCAAACTTTAAAAATTTGTGTTTCACTTCAAATCTGTCCCTGCTCTGATTGGGGAATTGGACAAGACAAGCTCCAGATGCCTCCTTTAACCTTAATTAACCTATAATTACAAGCTCTAGAACAAAGGCTATAAGTTGTTCCATTCTTCCCTTCACCTATAGGGCTGCTGCATTTCTAGGATGGAGTTCCTGTAAGACCATAGCAACTATTCTTGTAATTAATCCAAGAAGAGGAAGAATTATTGGTCAGATTGTTTCTCTTGACAGTCAATGATGATTTGTCACCTATCCTGAAAAAAAAAATTGTTATTTTTTACTTAGTATACCAGGAGAATTTCAGGGGGCAGATGGGGAATGGAAGAATTTTGGTAGGAAAATGTACTATTAGGTTAACAGAGTTTAAGTAAAAAATGTCTGTATTACTCTAACTTATAGGGGAAGAAAACTCTCCTGAGCTTTATCTCATACAAATAATTTTTGAGGAGAGCTGTAAATGGTGAAAAGAACTATAATTCTGATTCTCACATGCTGTTCTTTCACAAAATCTCTGTGCATTTACAACAAAATCCGTTTGGAAGATTTATGTATAGCTGGTGATGGATACACTAACAGTATCAAAAGGAGATTTTAGGAAACAGAAATTGGCAAAAGTAGCTAATGTGTTGTAAGAAGAGATTTATTTCTATTGTATCTAGTTATGGTATCTATACCTTCAAAACAAAAGAGATGAATAGAAAGATGATTCATTTTGGCAAAGCTTACTAGTTTTCCATCTGTCCAGATATCTATAGTTTGGTGGAAGATAAGGATGAATCAGAAAGCAAAAAGTCCCTGTAGGTTAATTAAATCTGAGCTCACATTGGACATATACTTGAAGACTACTATTCCAACTTCAATTCTGTAATATTAATATATTTTTTCAATTTGCAGGAAGATACTCAATATATGAGTAGCTACTGCAAGGAATAAAAAAAGAAAGGGAAATATGCTAGCCTTTTTCCTTTTATGCATTTTCCTTAGACTTCTAACTCAAGAAAGTGTTGACAATTTTGTCACCTTTATTTTTGTTGCGCTCAAATCTTGACTCCCAGTCGGTCCCATTTAGTAATTCCAAGGTTGCTCAAAACAAAGAAGGCTATACAATTATATATATATTTTTACAGATCTCATTATTATGGAATTTAATTATTACAAAATTGTAGAGGTACATTAATCAGCTTAATAAACTAAACATAAAAAATATATGTATAAGATTGAATCATAGAATCATTTAGGTTGGAAAGGATCAAGATCATTGAGTCCAACTGCTAAAACAACACTCCCAGGTCTATCACTAAACCATGTCACTAAGCACCACACCTACACCTTTTTTAAATACCACCAGAAATAGTGTGTTTTCTTCCACACAGTGACTTTATGTGGCTTATATGCCTTAAAGTAGTAAGGGCAGGGAATACAGAAAAAAACTATATCCAGTGGTATCCAGAGAAGGAAACTGCAAATTCCACTGGTTTTGAGAAACAGGATGACGGAAAATGAGAAAACTGCAAGAAGGCAGCTTTTATTTTGTTCTTAGGAGTTTACTAAAAGCTATTTTTATCTGCTTTCATCCCTTGGCACATTGGTGATAGAAGTCTGTCTGTACCACGATACTCAGGTGTTACATTCTTTGTTACACTGCCCAGCATAACATCCTTTGCAGCACAACTCGGACTATATGACTCTACCGTGGTATACCATTTTAAGGCTAACAAATGCATACAGACATTTTAATAGCTCAGATTTACAGTTCAGCTCTCCTGAAATTTCCTCCTAGTTTAGAGGAAACTTCAGAAGAATCACAGCATCGTCACTTGATGCATACTGAAGCACAAGTTCTGCTCAGTTTGTGAATTTATTCTTGATCACAGTACGTGATGATTTTGTGTTCTGAAATGAGGATTTACTTAACTTGTAAATGTTATAGGGTCTAAAACACACACAGAGACACCTGTGAATGAGTATTCAAATAAAATCTGTACACTGAAAACCTCTCCCTGCTTCAACAAAATAAAACCAAGCAAGGAATATGTGTTTAAAATTTATCTGAATAGCCAAGACTGTGAAAGGATTTACCTATTTCTTATTTGACTTCAATATAAACCACTTGGCTCAGAGAGTCACCTAAGGGTCAGTTTTTAATATTCTACATTGTAGGTACTACTTACAAGAAAAAGTGACATTTGCTGACTGCTATTTTTCCAAAAGGAATCATCCTCAAAAAACCCTTTTCATTTTGAGTGGGTATCTAAGTAATGTCAATTCTGTATTTGCACAAATCTCTAAAGAGCACTACAAATTCACAGACAACATTGTTCTGTTATCTAAAACAACCGTTAAGCTCTTAAAGGTGACCATTGTAGATTGCACACCAAAATGCTTTCAGTTCCTATTTGTGTCCTTGTTCTCAGTGAAGATGTTTTCAGAAGACTAATCAATAACAGGCCCTCCAGCCCCCACCTTCTAATTATCTAATTAGGCACAGAAATGTAACACAAACCATGAGGGTTTTTTTTTCCCACATTTACTTATTTCAGCTCTTCTCCCTAAGTAAGGTTATCTTGCTCCCTAAATTTTAATTTATTGAGTGTTTCACCTGAAAGCAATCACCCTTGCAGTCAATTCCCAGAATAAAACATCTGCCTTTTCAATTCAGACAGCCTATAAATGAAGAAATACACCAGGGAAACAGAATTATATTCTCTTTTAGAAGGTAGATGTGTTTTATCCAGTTGGTATTCCAGCATCAGTAGACCTGTTCTGTATTATGAATAAGTTCATTTTTGAACTGGGCTATGGACAACACAATCAGCATACATTTCCCCAGCTCAGTTCTTAAGTTGCTTATACTTTGGATCTTCTTTAGTAATGCTTTTTCCTATACTGATTTACCTTTACATGAGTTACCTGAGATATAAGTCCTTTGACTGATAGAACTATTGTCCTTCAAATATTCCTGAATCATGTATTTACATGACAGTTGTGGTTTTAGAGCTGTCTGAAAAAGCACATCTTACAATTCTGTGAAGATGAGCTCTTATTAAATTATTCCTACTAAGACGTTAAAGTTCTGTCTTGCATTTCAATGACTTCTTAATCTTTTAAGATAAAATTGATATGTAGAGCAAATTGTATCATAACAAATAATCCAAGGAATTAATTTTCATAATATAATACGCGTGAAAAATATACATTTACATGGTACATGCAGGTCTGCAACTATCTCTGATTTACAAATCAATTTGCATTAAACTTTTTTCTTTTTTTTTATTTGTGCATGGATTGAGAAACTAGAAGCAAACAACTTAGTACATACACAGAAGTACGTGTATGAAGAGCAGACAATATTCAAAATATAGAGAGGTTTCTAGTATTTTCCAGTCAGACCTATTTCAGCCTTCCAATTCAAGTGCACAGGAGATTCCTTACTTAAAGCAGGGCATTTACAACTATTCTTTCTCCAGCATGTAAGGCAAACTTGAACCTCTCAAACAGAAGGTACCAGTCTATGTATTGAGGACAGCTGTGACAGGTAATTGTGCTGAGGCCTAAGTTCTGCTTTAAATCAAGTGTCTTTAACACTCCTGTTTGTGAGCACATGGTCAGATCCTGATCTTACTGTTGTGCCTATAAAATAAACTAGGAGGGATATATTAATACATGTCAGGATGTTGACATGAAACTTAAACTCTGATTTTTTCTGGGTAGACAAACTCCTACAATCGAAAATATATCAACACTGCAGATTTTGACTGTTACCTGCTAGCCTCTTCATAAAATGATAGGACCTCTAAGGACTCATTTAATTCACCTTATTTATCACTATTGTAATTCTTGTACTCAGTTATTCAGTATTTTTTTTTGAAAGAAAATAGATGTCATCAAGCCTGAGCCTTTTTTCTCCTAATACAATTTGTTAAATTTTGCCTGGAGGATTAAAGAAAATAGGAAAAAATTCAGTATTGTTATCAGTATTACCCTGAGCTGCATACGTTCTAGGTAGGGCTAGATATTATTGATTACAGTTTTGTAAAAGAAATTATAGAAATATTCAGATGAGTGCTTACGCATGCCTTATGTGAAAAAGCCGGAAAGTCTCATGATAAATCAATGCCTATATATAAATAGTTTCTGCAATGTGTGAGTGTTAAAAATATGATCCATTGTGTCAAAAGGTTCCAAGACCGAAAAGATATTTCACCACTCAGTAAGCCAATTATTTGTCAAGTACAGGAGAGGACACTTCTTCAGCCAAAGGATATTAACATATTTAAAAATGAAGAGTGCAATAAACAGTCCAGGAGAAGGGAAATAAAAAGTGCTTCCTGAATAAGGTGTGATTGGATCAATAATATTTGTAAGGCAAAACAGAGTTCTATCTTAGATTAGATATTATTTTCTTCCTTTTCTGGTTTTTATGTCTTTATGAATTTTTCAACTGTGCTGTGCTGTCCACCTACAATTTTATAAATAAACATATTTCTTTTTACTTTGGTGTGGCCTGTTGGACAGTAAAATCGTAATAGCAGACTAAGACCCAGAGTGGAGATAATTTTAACTAGGGTTCTAGACATTTCAGGTAGAGGTAAATGCTGAAGTCCAATGATCCAGGATTTCCAGAGGAAAAGATAATATAACTGTGTATCTGCACAGATGTTTGAGACCCAGTATTGCAGTGTTCTGGGGAGCCTTGATCTATGACACCATGCTCAAAATTCATTTGCCAAGGCAAACAACCATTTCGGAAGTTAAGCCTAGTCTCCCTCCTGACAGCAGACTGGGAAGACTGACCTCAGGGAATACCTGGTTCGGGCAGAAGTATTCATGGAGTATTCTTCCTTTATAAACTTGGGAAAAAGGAATGAACTGGAGGTATATCTAGAACTACAAAGGAGGCATATGCCAGCATTATTTATCATTAGAGGGAATCTAAGCTGTGACAGTGCTGTGGAGTTGCTGTAAGTCTGAAGGCCCTTTTTACCATGAGGCATTACCAACGACTGTTTCATCTCTCAGAACCATTCTTAAAGTGGAAATAATGTGTCTTAAAACAAATGGTAGGTTCATGTATCCTGAGCTGTGGCATACATCCCAGACTTTTTCTGTGTCATCATGAGACTCACAGAGAGCTCAGACGTGCTACAGGAAATATCTTTGACAGTCCAAACCAAAGATGCAAAGTTTGAATTTTCATTAAAAGATGTAATATATTCTCATGTGACTGAAGATATTGAGAAGGGATATTTCTAACCTACTGCTCAATTGTACCCATTGATAACACTGAATATTTTACAAATCTGTGAAATCCCTTATGTCAACATGCTTGACATATATTCAATATTAGAAAAATGACTGGAGGCATATCAGATGTCTAGAGAGGAAAACAGAGCTCTGAGGTCAGAACATCTTCCCCTTTGCTTTTGTTTTTAATATTATATACAGAGCTGACTTCTCCCTTAATAACAGATCAGGACTTCAATTTTTCTCTGAATTCCTTCAGAGCGGTCTTTTCTGGTTCATGAATTGTCCTTTTTTTTAAATCCATTCTTATCTCCCTCCCCAGAAATTTACTGCCATTTCTGTAGTACAGGCAAAGTGGCTGGCATTTGTAGGGTACCAGAGACAGGCTGTGGAGGCAGACCAGGGAACCCTCTTAAATTTGGGAGTAATTTCAGTCTGCTTCAGAAGTAAAGCATGCCCTCCCTTCTGGATAGGATGAGACGATAATGTTACTGTAGTTTCAGTCCCTGAGCATTTCAATTTGCTAATTTCTTCCCTTTACTGATTCTCAGTATAAGTTATTAAAAGATACCATCTTACCCCCTGCCATCACTGCTATTTCATGTCAAGTGAAAAGATTCCTGTGTCCTCCCTTCGAGATTCAACATGTTTAAGTTTGTGCAAACATCTAAGACATTGTATTACTATGACGTTTAAACCCTTACACTTGTAACTACAATAGCTTTGGCACTGTGTCTCTTACCTTGATTGCACAGCTCAATATTAAAGCCGTTTTCTTTCTTTCTATTCAACCTATGTAATTTGTCTTTGAGCACCACATGAACAACATTTGAAGTGCATATATATGCAATCCTGGATGAAAATGGTTACACAGGTAAGATGCACTGCAGCAAACACACTAGTTTTCCACTTAGCTCCTGACCTCTTGGTTTTATTGTCAATGGAAGTAACCATTACTGAGATTCTATTACTAAAACACTTAACATGCTGCTCAAACAGAACAGAACCACAAAGTTTTAGGTGTTGGGCAGACAGCAGAAAGCCGAACTCCTGTCTGACTTCCCCCACCTGCCCAGGATTACCCTTATGTTATTTCCCTTCCCTAATTCTCTGTACTAGCTTTAAGGATTTATTGCCTTATGTATCTGAGAACTTCTGGTTTTGAAATACTTGTGGAGTAAACATTGTGATGCCTCTAACTTAAGAACGAACTTCCATGTCAGCCTAAATCGCTAATCCATTTACTCCAATATTGCACCTTTGACTATACCTGTCTCAACTAGTTCGGGACATTCCCAATGGTGACCAACAGATATTTATGGAGCAATGGAGTCACAGGAAATACTCTTCTCACTATCATCAGCAATTTAAAAATCAGCCTATGTATTTAGCTGAAAGATGTCTACTCTCCCAATATCACTCAAACCAAAAGGGTTTTCTTGGCCAAAACACTGAATTTGACTTTGGATACCTTGTTTTCAATACACATTATTATAGACCATGACAATTACTGATGTTCATGTATGTAATATCTTTGACATAAAATTTTCATTTTAAAAATAGTTTTCTTTTTCTTTTTCCTTTTTTTTTCCCCCTCCAGAATATTATACAGTCTGTCTGATTTTTCTCTGCATGCTTTGGAGATAATTGTTCACATTTGCAATGTGTGTGGGCATAACATCTGCCTCAGAGTTGCTGTGTTCACTACTCAATGAAGCAATGAAGCATCTGAAATGCAGGAACATCCCTCAGACATCGTTGCTAGTTGATGACTCTTCATGCTCTGAATGTTGCATCTCTTACGTCTTGTGTCTATTAATCTTAAAATGACACACCTCACATTATCTGTAGTCTCACTAAAAAATAAAGCCAACAAAATCACAAAACAAAGTGTGTGTTCAGAGAACAATCTCCATTATTAAAAAAGAAAAAAAATGTTGAGAATATTTTTCTTCTAGTGTTCCTCTGTAAAAAACAGGCATTTAACTTCGACCTAGTCATGGTTAATCAGCCTTCAAACACAGAACTCAAAACTGTCAAAGGTCCTGCTGCTCTCTTCTTAGTGTTTCTTTTTTTTTTTTTCCCTGATGTCTGGATATGTGGAAAGCCTTAGGTTAGTAGGCTAAACAGCTGAGTAGATGTGAATAGAAATCCATGATAAATGCAGTGTGCAAGAGGCATGAAATAAAACTAAAATGGTATGCTAGTGAATTTAGACCCAATTAAGAAAGAATTCACAATCTGGCCAAAATGAGGGTGAGAACCAAAGAGCAACTTGCCCTTTTGTAAAGGATCAATACATTCTTAAAAGACTGTTGGGGAAGGCTTGATTAAGGACAAGGTATTTCAATCAAAATTTTAAACAACAATATATTTGGGTTTGTTTTGGCATTTACTTAGTACTCTAGGTAAAACACTACCACTCCTTACTGATGTATGCTTTCTACAGACAAGGCTCTTAAATAACAAGACACGTTTTAGTGATTAAGCTTTTTGTGTGAAACACTGTAGGGTAGTCTCGAAAAGGAAAGGTGGGTGGATTTGCCGTAACATATATAGAATGGCATGGAAGTTATGCCACAGAATTTCCCAATAGGATTTGACTAGCTTTTCATTCTTAGAATCCGTATACAAACCAAACAGAGTGCTTTGTGTTAAATATCATCTTAGCAAAATAATCACCTTGAGGGCTGCTATCAAGGAAGAAGGAAGAAAGGGAAGGCAGCAGGGAAACTGGCACAGTGAACTATCATCTCAGTACAAACAGCTCCAATAGTTAGAGAAAAGTCAGGGTCTCACTGCTTTTTGCATGTTGCAGTAGTCTACTGTAATATTTACTTAGAATTACAAATTTTATCTCAGAATAACACACAAAGCTTTACTCCAACACATTTTATAGTAATACTAAATCTTTAAAAAGAGATTAAATCATGTAAAAATTAAAAGATTGGGACTTTTAAAATCCACTTATCCGTATCAAAGAGGATCATAATGAATTCTGAGTAGCGAGACTCAGAAAGTTCTCACCAAGCTAAAACCTGGATTACATTATTTTAGCAAAATAGTAATTTTAACCAATTATTTTTTCCAACATCATACAACACAAAAGAAATTCGTATCTGTGTGTCAGAGTACTAAAGAATATTAAGAGGTATGAAGCATTAGGTATTCTTGTCAAGTATTTGTGAGTCTGTCTTTTCTCTGCCTTTAGGTTTTTTGAACTGGCTTAAAAGCCAAAATGACCATTTAAAAATGATTCTTTTTTGTAGCTGTTGTTTGCAACCGGGCTGTCCCTAAAAAACATTGTGTTGGAAGAAAAATATTGAAAGAATAGTGCATTTTGAAAAATGAACATGTCATGTAATTCACAGAAACACGCTTTTTCTACTATCAGAAATTTTACATCTTTGGAGATTCTCCTGGAATAATTTAGATTTGAGCTTGTTAATGCTTATGGCAGAAGATGACACAGGAACACAGGATTACATGATGAGATGATCACAAATTCCCCAAAGAGATGTTCCTTAAAAATTATAAGTGGAAAGTAAAAGATAACATGGGATATCTGGCTTCAGAGTAATGGAATGATTTCTGCATGAATGGTTCTAGGGTCGTTTTTATTTTGTGTTGCGACTACCCTTGTTTAGCAGTGCTTATTGGAAGTAAAACGAAAGAAAAATCATTTGCATCAGATCCATTATGGATCTGATCCAGAGCTTGTGGAAATCAGCCATTTGATAAATTTGCATGGGCTTTGGATCAGGCCATGTATGAAGAAGAAAATGTATACAATGTTGTAGTGCATTCTCCTACTTTCAGATGCCTAAAATTCTTTAAAACATATGTATCTATGAGGATTTCAGTATGGCTCATTTCCAATATATTCATTATCCTTTGTCAACTGATTTAATCAGCATCCTGACAAAAAGCACCAAATGGTTTTGAACATAGCAGACATTCACCCTACTGAAGATGCACGGAAGTGTATGATTAATTTTAATTCAGTTTAAATAAGAATGACTTAATATCAAACAGTGAAACTGTGCCAGGAAATGGTTTTGTCTATTACAATACTTATTTTTATTTATTGCCTGTTAATTATAAGTGAATTCAATCAACCATTTCTCCTCAAAGTGTCGGCATTAGCACCTAGTTTTGCAGAAAGTTTCCCAGATAGTCCAGAACAGAAATACACGAACATATACCACTTGCTATTCTGGAGTTAAAAGCAATGTAGCAATCTAACCTTTCAGAATGCTGCTATCGAAACAGAGTGGGATAGAAAGTGGTATAATAAAATTGCCAAAGGGAGTAAGTTCTCAGGGCAAATCATGCACTGCTCTGATACTAAATCTTGTTTTGCATTCCAGCAAGCAGAAAAAAAGGAAGACACAACAAAGAAAATAGACATAATCTTAGATTAGTCCAACATAAATGAAAGAAAGAAAGCAAGTTGAAATTGTAGAAGAGTTGATTTCACTACATGTTTATGTTAATAGGGTATTTGACTTTTGAATGCTTCATAAACCTTGCTATGTTCAGTGCTATTTGAGGTAGTAAAACAACTGGAACCCTGCCAGAAGCTTTAATTGGAATCAACTTAGCAGGAGCTGACAAGGTTTCCTAGTGTTTAGTCTCAAACTTATTAAAAAAATGCAAAATTATGTGCTATTTATTTTCTATTCCTCTTTGGTGTAGGCCCATAAAGGTGAGACATAGCTGTGCTAGAAAATGGAATAATTTTTCTCACATGCCCCAGGCCAGTGTTTTGAAGAGGGCAGTGTGAGTAATGTCATTTATAATTAGATGTTTCCTCACACAGGAGGCTGCAGAGACTCACCAGAGAACTCTATTTTTTTTGCACATTTTGGTTATTGATTAGGCCAGTGTGTCAGATGGCCACAATAACACCTCTGTTAGCAATATGTGACTAGGGAATGTGATCAGAGGGCATTGCCAAAGAAACATCGGAGGATTAGTATGATCACACTCCAACTAACAATAAAATTGTGGGCTGTAGACCAGGGCATCTTGCTGTACAGAAGGAAGTAATTATTGTTTTGTGACACCAGCCCTGCAGGCTTGTCCATATGAGGGCATCTGAAAGAGAATGTTGTCCCAGGTAGCAACTGCAGTGTTTGAGCCTTTGAAACTGATTAAAAACTTTGATCCAAGACTATTAAAAAAAGATTGTTCATTCATTATCTATTGCTCCAAATTAATAGATTTAAAAAGTCTCCCTTCAGATTGTCTGCACGATCTCTTGGAATTCTGTACTTGATAAATGTAGGTCAAGCAGATATGTAACAAATATAGATAAATGACTTCCACCAAAGCTGTTAAGACAGGAATGAATCCCAGGATAACATGACATTGTCAAGAGGCTAAAAGTAGTCAAGAAAGTCATGTCTGGAAAACACAGCTTTCAGAGTTTTAATAGAAAATCTTCACCTTGGGAAACTTCTAGTTCATGGAAAATACCCCCCCCTCCCCCCATTCCTCACTCCTATCTAATGAAGCCATTTTCAGGAGGATATTTATCATCACCAACGAACCTCACCACATATACTACTGCTGCATGAAATGCAGTTCCTTCTCAACTTTGATGTTTGACTAGACAAAGTAAGAATATGAAATGGCACAAGTAATCTTCCTTTGCTGTTTGCAATTAGTTTGAAACATCTCGGCTGGGCAGCGTCAAGGCACTGACTGAGATGCAGTGATTTCTCCAGGGTCAGTGGAATAGTCTGACAGCCTTACTCCCAGTCACAGGCTCAGGCTTGCAAAGATTTGACCCTGAAGGCTGCATCTGTAATCTCAAATCCGAGAAGGCTTTTGAGTTCTTTGGCCTGAAGGCCTGAGGGAAAGCCAGATCACCTGACAACTTATCGCTAGCTCAGTGCTGCAACCCAACAAGTAGGATTTTGACATTACTTGTAAAAGAACATGGGCTTTGTACTGACCTAATAGTGCAGTGCTTCAGGACTTGTCACAGCTTGCTTTGACTTGAGCTTATTTTTAGCTGGTTTCATCTCAGCAATTGTCTACCCATTCGGTGTCTGCTGCCTAAATTTCCCTTAGCTGAGTTTTTTGCTGTTGCATGGTGCAGTGCATAATGTTAAATAATAGACAGTAAAAATAACTAGCAATTCTATGTAGACCGAACTCTTAACGACCCCACAATAAAAATATACTCTAAGAAGGTATATGCATAAGATGACACAGAGGCATCACACTGTAAAAATCCATAAATCTTCATGGTTAGTCACCACTTACAAAGGGATGCAACCCTGGGAGACAGGTAAATCAGTTCTCTAGGGTTAGCAAAGAGAATAGACAAACAAGTTTAATTTGGAATTCAGAACCAAGGAACAAAGTTAGAGAAAGCACATTCTGTTAGATAATGCAAAAAAATTAGTGGCAGGTGGCCAAAATTGAGAAGACGCCGCCTAAAATTGAGAAGAGAGATACCCACAGCATCATTTCCGCAATCCTCCTGCCAGAGGCAGGCATTGAAAGGTGAATATAACACCAGAGCAAAAGTATGTATATTTTTAATACCTGTAGCACTATGATTAAGGAATTTTTCCAGTAACAATTACATAATTTGGTCTATGACTTCTTATTTAATTGCAATTGCAATAGTAACTGTTTGTTCTGTTTGATTAGGCTTTTAGAACTTTAATTAGACCAACAGTAGATTCTTGGCTCTGCATGTAAGTTGTGGGTCCTTTTTGCCCAGAACAAGATTTTGAATGTAAGAGTGAGTACCACATTTACACACGTTGGTTTCTCAAGAGTACACAAGCCTGTGCGACAATGACAATGTATCTGAAAACTAATAAGATCACATGGTTATGTATTTATCACTCTTTTTACATCAAAAAGCATTTATTTTCTATCTCAGGTGCTGATAACTCCAATTTTGTATTTGTTGAGATGATTAATTTTACATATTTACTTGTTTCTCAGGAATCTCAAACTGCATGAAAGTGATTAAAATCTACTGAATTAAACTCCTGCCTGCCTTAATAATTTAATAGCTGAACTGGTTGTACTGTAAATGAACTTAGTCTATGTCTAGAAGTAACAAATATCAGCAAAATTGTGATTCAGTCAACTGTAGATAATGAGAAAGTGAAGATAGTAGCAAAAAGAGATAAAGTGCTTCCACCTCTTCCAAAGGTAGAACTAAATGAGAAGAAAATTTGCTCCAGTATTCTATCATTTCCTAAAATTCTATTCCCAGTTTTATGAGTAAATACTGAAGCTCCACAAAGAGAAAAATTAAAAGATGTTTTTCTTTTTGTAGGCCCCAAGAGACATCCTGAGTGATTCAGACAGCAAAAAAAAAGGTTGTAAGAAAGCAAGAGTAACCAGCCCTCTACATCCTGAGTGATTCAGACAGCAAAAAAAAAAGGTTGTAAGAAAGCAGGAGTAACCAGCCCTCATGGTTCTTGTAAAAAAGACTGATAAAAAAGCAGCAACTCGAAGTCAGGGTTTATTTATACTCTATCTGCCGTATTTGGAGCAAAGACATTTTGCCTCCCCTTTCAAAAGGACAATTGAAAGAGTAGCTGACATGACTGGACCGATTGTTTTTTTTTTCTAGGGTGCTCTGTAGAGCACATGAAAACAATCTTCTGTGTTCAGCATCTGACTGATAAAAGTTCAGTATTTTCCACAGTTATAGATATACTTCATTCAGGAACACCTTAGCATCAAGTAGAAACAGGAAGCAACAGAGTTCACATCAATAGCTAATTTCATGTTACATAATTTTCAACATCCGCACAGATAAATGTTATTCATACATTTTCTTTTATCTGCAATGCTGTAACTCCATTATAGTGGGAATGAAATCTCCCTTCTTCAGGTGCTAGAAAAGGTAGTGTCTTGAAAGGTAAGAAAAAGATTATTTGAAGACCTAAACTCATCCTCCTGCTGTAGAGAAACAAAGCTGAACACTGCTGAGCAGCTGACAGATTAGTAGAAGCTGAACATCTAGTGATCACCAGTTGACAGCAGGCAAGGTCAAAAACCAGGAACTAAATAAAGGGGAAACAAACAGAAAACAAATTAGAGAATAAGGTTTGTACATGAGCAGTTGAATACCCGTAAAAACCTGTAAAGGTACTGCAAGACTAGATGAAACAGAATTCTGAGCTCTGCATATTTGAAGTTCACATTTGCTTATTCATTTTTTAAGAGATGGTGAAAGCACAATAGATGTGCTTTCCCCAATTTTCTCCTCTCCCTTGAAGTTTTCACAGAGCCAAGTGCACTAACTGTGCATGTTTTAGTGGGAGTAAACTGTCAGCAGACACTATAACATTCATTTCTTCAAGTAATTCTCAGGGAACAAAAAAAGTGTGTGAAAATGGAAAAAAAATCAATTCCTTAAACTGTATCAGTATTTGAGTGCTACACATGGTTATCTTACGTCACTGAAATAGTACAGAAAGATTTATGAACACATCTGTTATACATTCACCTATTAGGAATTTTTTTTTTTTCCCCTGTACAGACAGGTAGGTTACATGACACACAGCACGATCTAATGCATCCTTTACATAATGCAGTTGAATCAAATTATCCATGTAATGATCAAGACCAATTTGTTTGTGTGCTCTTTGCTGATTTGTGGCAGCCCCTGAAGAGGCTAGCAACAGAAGCTAGAAACAGAAGCACTCTGTCCCTTGAGTTTAGGAAGGAAAATAGTTGGACTAAGTGAGAAATACTAGACAACTTTCTGTTTTGAAGAG
>NW_009716706.1:0-18492 GCF_000703405.1 Apaloderma vittatum | reverse complement strand
GACTGCTCCTAATGACCCTCTTATTCTTGACATGCCTAGAGACAGAACCGAGGATAAGTTGTTCTATCACCTTTCCAGGGATGGAGGTGCTATAATGTCCTTGAATACTAGAAGAAGCCTGTAACTGCACGGTGATCTGACAGCCAGGTTGCAGCAAGTAATCTAAGACATGGCTCTGGATCTCTCCCAGGCCTCAGGAAAATGGTCGTACACACAATAAAGTTCAACATTCTCTAACTGTTCTTCAAATGGGGCACTTCTTTACCACATACACTTCTGCAATGTTTATAAAAATAATTTCTAAGTAGAAGAAAATGGGTAGAAACAGTAAAACTTCCTTAATATCTGAGGTTGCCTTTTGCTGAAATTAAATCAAACTTTAACATTTTAATCTGAAAATTTAATCAAATTACATTAGCTCCTTTCTAAGTTTGTAATATAAGTTTTGAACTTTCATAGTAGTACAAGGACTTGATAAGACAAGAGGTAATAGTTTTAAACTAAAAGAGGGTGGATTTAGATTAGATATAAGGAAGAAATTCTTTACAATGTGGGTGGTGAAACAGGTTGCCTCGTTGGTGATAAAAGCCCCGTCCATGGAAACATCAAGGTCAGGCTGGACTCTACTATCAGATCAGAAGAACTCCTTTTTTTTCCAAAAGCCTCAGTATCTAAGCAGAAATATTAATAATTCTTAGGCTAAACATAATATCCAGGATATATCATTTTGCTTTCATCTTCTCTGTTTCCTCAAGCAGGTGTTCATTGTTAATGTGGTTTTTGGATCCTCACACCAGTTAAGATGGAAGTCTGCTTATTAATTTTGGTATTTTCATACTTTGTACAAAGTAAAGGTGCCCTGAGTTACTGCAGGATCCAGTGCTCTACATCTCCTATAAATTAAGGTTCTTTAAGGTCTCTTTGTGAAAATTCTTTGGGTAGCACAAACTGTCCCTGTGTGACATTCAGAATCAGCAACATACTCTCAGGGCAACAATGAAAATATGTACACACCTCAATTTCCTTACACATAAAACAGAAATGGTGCTACTTACAATTTCATAAATGTGCTGTGAATACTCAACACTCTTCCTGCAAGCTGCAGCTTTAATCAGTGCTCTTAGCTACCTTAATTACTTCCAAGAAATATATCTAAACAACTCTCACAGGAAGATATGCCACTATATCACTGAAAAAAATCTTCCACAGGCTTCCAAAAATTCAGTATATAAATGTGAATAGATTACCAGTTCTTAAGGAACTACTAAAACTACTGCCTTTTTCCTGTACAAATGCCACAAACGCAATGAAATGTAACTGTTACACAATATGGGGAAGCTTTCTAAAAGTTCAGATACAAACCAAAATGCAGCCTCCATATCTATCTGAAATTTTGCTACCCAGAAATGCAGTACATGTATTACTACAAACTCTTATTCAACTATGAACCAGTTTAAACTTAAAAAAACACTCAGATAACAACTGTCTAAGAATGAACATCTATCTTTTGTCCGATATCAGGATAGTGTCACGAAAGAAAAAGGACTACAGGAAAACGACTGCAGCAGTATTAGATATTTTAAAAGGCCTTTTACCGTCCCCCGAGACTTACTGAAAAATATTTAACACCAACAGGATCCTGAAGAAGACGCTCAAATGAAACAGCCCAGCTGGCAACTCTTCTTTCTCGAAGTCGTCGACAGCTCTGAACACTGGGAAGACTAGCATTGCTACTCAGGCTGTTTTCACTGATGCAGTCTTTTAAATCAGTACTATTCAGCTCTGTTTAAAAAAACAAACGAACAAAAATTCGAACAAATCTGTCAATAAAGTATTACACACTTTCACTCTTCAGCATTGTTTACTCAATTTATTACACACTCTTCTCAAGGCCACAGCAGCGCAGCCTTCACAATATCCCTCCACATTTTTATAAGGAGCACCTGCATAGAAAAAACAACCCCAAAGATCTCTTACTTTTCTTCTGTTTTACTGGGAAAAAAAAAAATAAAAGAATTACTGTCTTAAAAGCAATCTCGTGCCAGAAGAGAAAGGGACAGGCACAAAATGAAAGTTTTTTTTCTTGCTCCACAAAATATTTTGGACCGAATTTTCTAGTCATGTTTCTCACCCCATGGGGTGCACATCTTTGTAAGATTATCCAAGGAAACTGGACCTTCAAGAACCCATCATTCACCAGACAGTGGGCAAAAATCTATTTGGTAATAGGAGATAGCAAGATTTCATATACTCTTAAATCAGTAAAGACAAGTACTCTGCGAAGTTTTTCATGGAAACAAAAGATTCCTGAGAAATATCAAAAATTCAGGAAAAGAGTCAATTGAAAAATACTAAGGAAAATGAGTAATGGATATCTTCCTCATCCATGGCATCAAATCATAGATCCTCCATTTATCACAGTTTCTAATAGGAACAGGGATTCACGACTCCCTTCCAGACTCGAGCCCACATAGTACAATAATCCAGTGACTCCAACCTGAGAAATGACCAGATTCTTCAGATCTTGAAAAAAACAGAAGTGCTTTTTGTATTCTGAAAAATAAATTAACAAGAACCCATATTCAAGAAAACACAACCTTGTGTAGCAGTGTAACTACTAATTACATGTGTTAACCCCAGATCATCTTTGTCATGTATCAGTAAACAGAATATGCACAAAAAAGCAGTTTTAAATTGATCACTTGTTCAAAAGCATTAAAGTGAAAGAAGTGGCTGCTTTAATTAAAAGACTGAGCTGGATACAACAGGGTCTTATTCACAAACGTGTCATTTATTTGTTGCTTGCCTTTTTACAAATCACAGCTCTCTCCATCTCTTGGTTTACACAAATGTAAAACTGGTATAGTTGTACTCACAGACACACACTTCACAGAGGTGATCTGAGGTTTAATTAATTGTGAAGACACAACTAAATAAAGCCCTGAGCTGCCTGGTCTGATCTCATAACGGATGCCCAACTGAATGAGATTCTGTGATGAAGAGATAATAAAAAGCAGGAAAATTAGCAGGAATAAATGTGAGAAAATAATATCCTCAAACAAAATAGATGGTATCTTCAGTAATTACATGCCAAATGGAAAAGCAAATGCATAGCTCACTATAAATGTAAACTGACTGAGAAAGCTGAATTCACAACCAGTAAGAAATGGCCTATTCTTCATAGGGATATTTTTATTGTTTATTCCTCTCAGTTAATCACCTGGACTAACTAAAGCAAGAATTAATTTCATCAAAATCACTACTTTATTCTCTCAAGGTCTCTTTTCTGTTAGATGTATTTCAAAGCACTGTGCATTTCCAAATTCGATGTTACAAAAACATTGCTGTTCCTCCCTACAAGCATGAACTTTGGAAAAAAGGAATGTTCAGAGATAATTAAAAGTATAGGAAAAAGTTACAAAGATAGTTGCAAAGATTAAAAAAAACTATTAAAAAATAGTTCTGAAACTTCATTTGCAAATGCATTCTGTAGCTCAGAAATATTTACGAAGGTGTAACAGGTAACTACTACAACCTTCTGTAAGCAAAGCTACTTTTTAAGACAAAATAAGACAAAGATACAGAATTAGATTAGGGAAGAATGAAAATATAACTTTCTATTTTCAAAAAGGATAACATTAAAGTACCATCATAACACATCAGGTATAGAAATATTTTTCTTTGCTTAATCATCATACTAATCAAAACTAATTAAAACAGTCATCATATAATGCCAAATTTCCTTATAACAAATATTTATTATCTTTTAAGGCATGTGAAAGAGCATAACCAAGCCAACTGTTAGCTTCATTAGAGAACACCTGTCACCACAGTGAAATTACTGAAAGAAGCTAATGTGAATCTGAACAGAATTCTATCTAAATTTATGATCTGAATTTTTTTGCTTTAACTCTGCAGGTGGGTATGTTTTATTTTAGAGTCCATGACATAAATAGACACCCACTTCTTGGTAGATCTGGAACAGTTTCAGATACCGCCTCATTCCGAGAGGGTTCAGTCCTCAGCATTCTCCAGTGATGGATGATGAACACTTGCAAGCTCCTTTCAGGCAAAATCACAAAGGTAAACTCAGCCCACACACCAAAGTATTTAAACCTACATGGCTGACCGAGGGAAATTAGGGAGTAGCCACACCGAGTGCTCAACTCTAAATCCACCAGTCACCGTGCCCTAGGACTCGGAAGGGATTGCCCAACGGCGGGCACAGCAGTCATTAGCAGGTCAGCTTAGCCTTCCTCCCTCCCAGTATCAGGTGCTTGGTTTCCCAGTGGGTGACTGGTAACTACTCAGAATTACGAGCAGCTGCTCGCTCTCTCCAGCTTGTCAGAGTTAATTTGCTCTGAACCACGTTGGGCTCTAGTTCCTCTGATACGCTGCTGACTCTGGAGGGCCCGTGAAAACAAATGAACCACATAAAACTGCATTTTCAGTAACTTCAAGAGCTGCTGGCACAGGTCCTCCAATGTGTTAAAGCACCATTAAGGGATTACTCATTCACAGTAAACTGTCTCAGCTCTGGTGCATTTTATCTAGCTAATTCAGATGTTTTCAGAAAGAACTGTTTGAATTCATGCTTAATCCTGACACTGTTTGGGTTTTTTCCTTAAAGTAAAAATGCTTTTAAAATCTGTACAGATATCTGCTGGGGTACCTGTCAGCCTGAAAACAATAGAGAACAAGGTTCTTTCCCACAAAAGGCTTGATTATTCCAGTTTCTTTTGCCACATAGATCAACAGATGCAGTTAAACCAGTCACAACCTAGTGCAGGTGTACTATTTAGAACCAAATAAAGATCAGATGGGAAGAAAAAAAAATCACCAACTATGACAGTAGTACAAAACTTATCCCAAGCACGCTTAAATGCAGACTGTATAAGCTGTAACTCCCCCCCTGCTCCTCTTGCAGAGGAATGTTTCCAATGTAAGAGTTCAGTGTCAGGTTTCCTGACTCTCACAGCCCACCTCTAGGAATGGAGACACTTTCCAACTGTCACATATTTCATCTAATGAGCACTCTGTGATGATCATTAGAGGAAACACAGAGCTACGATTTCGACCTTCAAACACTCTAACAGCAAGGCTGTCGCGCTAAGTGGCCTCCTCCTTCTTGTCAGGACTTTAAAAAAAGAAAGCTAGCTATTGAGAATGGCAGGATGCGAAAGGAGTTTACTGTGAAAATTCCCACTCAGATGCATGGACAACTCGGCAGTGTTGTGAAGTATCCCAATGCCTGCCTGCCTGCCTTTCTCTTCACTGCGTGACAGCACCAACTCATCTTGCATTACCTGTAAAACAAGGCTCCTTACTCAAACATTCTGAATCCTGGGGACCTAAATTTATGTCTATTCTCTTTGAGAGCCACTGTACCTAGCAATAAAGTACTACTTTCTGTGTAAACTCTTAGTTTCATTTATTACCTTCTTCAAAGACTGCATCGACACAGAATACTTTCTAAAAATCCTCAAAAGTCAATATTTTACATCTTTTGTGTTTACACACTCTGGAGGATCCTGGTTCTATTTATTTTACAAAACCAGCATTATGTAAGAAAATGCAGGCATGTAATCAACTAAAATGTTGAAAGTATTCAGGATAAGATGGCTCTGAAAGTTCTGATTTAAATCATATAAAGCAGTAAGTCTGAATACAATTATTTAAGGATATTTTTGTATGCATTTGTTTATAAAATCCACACACATTTTTCAACCTACAAATACTTTATAGTCTTGTGAGAAGCTACATGTATTCCTCATAATCATTGGAATGCACATTCGCATAATTAAGATATTCCAGTTAGTCACTAAACACATTACCTGGATAAAGCTGGTAAGAACCACTGTGGTGCCACTTAATCAAATACTTCAAGCCATTCACTGAAAGCCATCCTTCTGAATCCATACCAGGTTCAGCGGTATCGTCCCGGAACCCATTGGGTGCAGATCAGTCTCACCGGACGGCACATTGTTCCTCTGCAACTCCAGGATAAGGCAAGCTAAAACATTTTCCCCCAGCAACTCCTGGCAGCCTCTAACACCCTACTAAACAAACTGATTCTTTACCCTCATGCCTTCAAGCAGGGGAAAGCAATAGTATACTTAACACAAAGCATTATAAAATGCTACATAAATAATTTAAAGAAAAGACCTTTTGCCACTGCTGCTAAAGGAACTTAAATTATTTATGATGCAGTGGAACCCAGCTAGAGCAGACACGCGCTGCCACTGTAACTGACAAATACGTCACATACCAGTTGGAGGAAATAATCCCTCTGTATCTAGAGTGTAAAGGATGTAAACAACGTTTTGTCTTATTTTGGACTTCATTGAAGATTTTTTGCTCTAACTTCTTTAGTTACTTTTTAAAATAGAGTTTTACATTATTTATTACTGTAAACAGCAGAAAAAGTCTTTTAAGAAGGCTTTTCCATACGAAAATTCTTCCCAGGTGATAAACCCTAAACCCAACAATCAGCAAAAACTACTGCAAGGTATTATGTTAGGAAAAATATATGTATCTGTTATGCTTCTGTATCTGTTATGCTTCTGTATTTGGAAATAACAGACTTCAGCTGTGTGGAAGTGATCTCTGTAGGGAACAGCCGCTAAGAACTGACTGAGACATTCTCAGCAGCTCAGATACCTTATCAGCTGTCTGGGAGATGAATGATGATGCACTTCTATTGTATGTCTTTGAACTTTAAGTTTTTCCCTTTGCAAAGTGCCATCTGGGTATCAGTAGCCAAACCAGACAGTAGCTGAGGACTACAGTGATGATTTAGGTGGCACAGTGCTCAAATCATCAGCCACAGTCTGCCTGTTGTGCATGCACTCCCACTACTGAATGGGCAGTTTCTGAGATGGGAAGAAGGAGAAATCTGCTAATTACAGGTTGTTGCAGTAACATAAAACGGTTTCTGCTACTCCTTGAGCATAGGTGCTGCAAATTAACTGATCTATAGCAGTGATCTTGCATCTAAGCATTATTACAGTTAGCATTCTGATTGTCTGCAATTCATTAAGCAAATCACTTACATGTAAGAGTTGCTACCGGTCAGCATCTCTGGACAAAGCGCTAATTCAAATATCTATCACTTTTACAGGTTACCTGTCTTGCAAAGCCCAGGTGCACAGTCTTGGCTGATGAGAACATCTCAGCCATGGATGAACATCCATGATGAGAACAGCCCAGCTGAGTTACCGTGCAAAATAAATGCAACAATAAATCTCCCTTCCCAGATTAAAGCTTAACAACTCATAGAATGCGTTGGGTTGGAAGGGATCTTTAAAGGTCAAATCTAGTTGTATGTACAAATACTAGTATTAAGATTTACTCTAGGAAGGGAAGTACGCACTGCTTTAGTAATGGTTACACTAGTGAAAATTTCTCTAATCTAGACATGCCCTAAAATGTGTAGATCTGTGGATCTATTAATGAATTAGTGAGATTAGAGAAGATTGGAAAAAAATCCGTGCTGTGAAATATTCAGTAAAAGCTAAAGCCTGAAAATGTAATTCAGACACAAACGAGATCTTTTTACTCAGTGCAGCTCTAAATGAAATAAACTTTTTATTTCATTTCACTTTTTCTGGTTGCAGTCACTCTGGTTCTTATTTTTCCAATCCACTTTTTATGCATTTAAGCATTGATTTGCTATTACTCAGTATAGTTCTACTACTGCTTTTTACATAAATTACACCTCCCCTTCTTTAAACAGCATTTCTCAATGAAGAGAGAGTCCACATTAAATCTTCAGCACTATCTACAACTATCGTATAACTTATTGTCTGTTCTTTCACCTCTGCAACCTATATGGCCCTTAGATTTCATGACTGTATAGAATTAATTGTGAAAAAACAGTTACCTACAGAGTTGGAATTTAATAAAAAAGTCATATTGGAAGAATTGAAAATAAGTCAGATCTTTAAAATAATTTTTGATCTGGAAGCATAAAAAGCTTGAAATGACTATCATATGACTACTACAATGGGGATCTCCAAGTCTGGATAGGCAACAGAAGTAAAATAATTTTCATTAACACGGAACAAGAACCCTGAAGGAGACAAGATGCAAGTACCTTCCATTTTAGCTAAAAAAAATAAAAGTTTTTGTCCCTCAGCACCTGGAACTTAATTCAACTACAGTCTCAAACAAAGTCTGTGCTTTGTGTTGATTTTTTATATCAAACAGGTAACATTTGAGGGGGAGAAAAATATATATTTTTCCCACAAAAACACAGGCTACACTTTAGAAATAGAAAGCAAAATAGACACAATTGCTTTGTTTCCTCTTTTTGTCACTTCAGAAGCCATACAGAGACAATCTACCTTCTGACCTAGACAGAAGTGTTGCCACAGCAGCACACTGTACTGGCAGTAAAGAAGAAAAATACCTGACCAAGTCAGCCAGCCACTGGAAAATGGCTCCATCAAAAGGACCAACACAGTAAAGTTTCTCTCAACTGCAGTTTTAGTTTTGCAAAGAGTCAGAACTTAGGACACGATGGGAGTTTTGTAAATAGTACAGCTAATTTTGCATTTACATTTGCATGTAATATAAAAAATTATCCTTACCACTGGATTGATTTCACTGTATTAATTACAGCAGCACAGTTTGTCCCATTTTATTTAATAAAATTGTCAAAGAATAGCAGGCATAATAGTGAGTTTCTCTCTTGGACCAAGTGAATCAACTCCTGCCAAGCAAGACAAGTGAAAAAAGCAATCTCTTGTATATCCTAAACTACACAAACTATATTATTCCAATAAGGAAGCATACTTAAACTGTTTCAATTAACTTCAAAGGTTCAGAGAAATCATCTTCCAATGTTTAATAAAAGCCATGTTAAAATCAAAACAAACAAGTGACGTAAAAACAGTTTAGTTTAGTCCAGAACTGCGAAAGTACCCCACTGAGATTTTTATAAATATCAAATTACTTACCCTCTTCTCAACATGTATCATACTGTACAGAAATTTCAACCTCTACAAATGCACCAACACTGCTTACAACTTAGCAGCTACCACATCTCTCTTCAAAAGCAAACAGAGTACGTAATGGACAATAAAAGAGAGAACAAGATTTTATCTACCATCCAATTATACCAAAGTCTACTAGCTCTGCCTCTTTATTTTATTATGAATAAAGCCTAGTTATAATAAAAACATGCACATACAGAGATTTGCCACCAAAAAAAAATATGCAAACAAACCAGTGAAAGTACATGAACATAATTCTGCAATATTTTCGTTGGCATGGTTCCCAAAGAAGTCACACCACTTGGGCTTACACCTTGTAGCCTGTCACCTTATTTCCCACATATTATATTGCTTAATGTGGAAAACTGGTTCTTTTTCATTATAAAAGTAAAAAGAAGCTTCTGCTTACCTCCATCAGAAACAGTTGCTGACTGCAATAAGAAAGAGAAAAATAAGTGTTACTTAAGTTTCATGGCAACTATTAGTAATCTCTGAGCTACACATAGTATTTGAAGTGTTAGCTACTGTTATCATCTTATTAACAACAGATAACACGAGGGAAGAAAATCTAAAGCAACCAGCTGTTTCTTGCTCTCCACCATGACATTCACCCCAGGACTTTTAACCACTGTCCTGGAACTCGATCCCACCAGCATTTACTGGACAAAGTACTGCCGACCGTGAGCAGCTACCCTGCTTCCCCAGTCCCTCTTAGATCAATAGAGCCAATCGGTTGGTTCATGTGAGAAAGCAGGCACCTTAAAAACCGTCCTGTAAAGGCTTAAAATGAAAACAACTCATATACTTTATTCTGTTGCAATATCTGGAGGTACCTGTTCTACGATTCTATGATATGTGGAATCAAAACTAAAGCTCAGTATGTTGTGAGACAACTCTGAAAACTTCCCCTGACAATCACTTCAGACTTCCATAGAGCCAAAGGGATTTTAAGAGGGTTTCCAATAAACTAGGTGAGAACTCTTCACCATCTCTACCAGTATTTCACATCAAATTTCCAAGGACAATTAGTCATTTAGTGAAATGTTGATGTTTATGTGCTAATCTATCCTGAACTTCTCACCTTTAATCACAAATTACCTCAAGGCACCTAACATTTCTGTAAAACCAAGCAGGTGACCATTTCCCCAAAATATACTCCAGTGCCTGCACCCTGAAACTCAGTTGAGTGAAAGACTAAAAGGACAGTTGATTTTTAGATTTAAGTTTGTATTCATTTTAAAGCCTAATAAAAATTATTATTTTAGTTTGGGGAATCTTTTCTTGGTCATTTAAAGTGTCCTTGAACCTTTCAGTAACTTTCTAAATAGTTAAAAAGAAACTCTCTTATTTTGTACTTATTTTGGGCTCTTTAAAAAGCTAGGAAAGAATCCCCTATATTATTTACAGTTTCAAGAGAGAAAACACTCAGAAGAAAAAAAAAAAGTACATATATACGTAACAAGAGAAAAGCTCTCCCTCCATAGTTTGCCTGTATTTTCCAATCCTGGCAACAAACATCCGATCTTCCCTTCAAAATCCACAAAACCCTGTAGTACTCCATAAAAGAATAATATCTTCTCCTTTCTTTCTCCTCCCTATTTCCCTGCAGGATCCCACACCGCTGTTATCACTCTCTGAAGTACATCACTCGTTATAAACCGTTGTGGCCTCACCACCCCATCAGCAGCAGAGGATCTGATCTCATTTTTAATACAAGTATTCTTCAAAGTCTAAACTCCTCTCCATGGACATCCTCCTCTGGTGCTAGTTCAGACAAATACATCTTCCATGGAAAAGATCAGAAAAGTGATGGCACTTCTTGTTTCAACTACAAAAATAAATGCTTCTGAATCCGTGACGCATAATAATATAATCAGAAGTCTTTGCAGGCCTCTCATTTTTTTTTTAACAGCACTGCTTCAGGTGTCAAATAAAGTACTTATGTTTTGGGTACAGGTCTTCAGTGAGGCTTAGGACTTCTCTTCTACTTTTGTTTTGCACAGAAGTCTAGCAAGCATACTATGCATTCAAAATCCGTAACTTAATTCATGTTTGTAATTTAGAAAATTTCATTTACGTTTATGAAATCTGTTTTATAAATCTGATTGCTTCTAATTTCCTAGTCACATACTCTCAGAACAGCTGATGAATAAACAATTTCGATGTCATTTCTCAAATAATGAAGAAAAGGATGACTGCAAGTAACAGTATCAGTTTACAGATTAGACAGAAAAAACCAAAAATACTTTCAAAATATATACATTTTAGTGATGCTCATTTACTTTTGACATGAATCTAGATTCAAATGCTAGGTACAATTTTCCTGCATGTTTTTGAGAGGTATCAAGCGAAATGAATAGGATTCTCATGATAATAAAAAAATAATATTTACACTTTTCCAAAAACTGGTAAATCAACAATTGTAAAATACCATTTTAAAGGAAAATCTCAAACATTACAGTAACAGTACCACCTAATCAAGTTCTATGGTCAACGAGATACAGTTTTACCTCAATCCATTTAGCATGAGTTAACGCAGTGAGCTTTCTACACACCATAGGTTGTCTTTGTCCGTTTATTTTCTTTGGCTAATGCATGTTACATTATATGCATCAGAACTCTCTGCAATCAAGGCCTTAGCAATTATTATGTCTAAATATTAAAAAAGAAATAGTACCCATAGGAAGATCAGAATTTCTTATATAAATATCAACCATCTATTTCTGTGCTATTAAGATATTTCAAATTTCCCTTTGGTTTTGATATATTCCAACTATATGTTTGGTGTTTTTCTACATTACAGTGTCACTAAAACTACCCAGCACATTCCAAGTATTATCAGTTTACTTCTATTGGTCACAGAATAAAATTTATTTTAAGAACATTTCTTTAAATTCATCTCTGTAACTGAACTAAATCCACTTAATTCAACAAAACCAGCTAGAAACTAAAGTTGTAATTATTCATAAGAATTCACAGTAATATGTTCAAAACATGTTTGTGAGTACTTAGAAATCTTAATATAAACCTGTCAGAAACTGCACACAGTGCACATTTAGACAAAGCAGTTTCTCTTCTAAACTGTTCAGCTGAAACTTGTCTAGATTCGTCCAAAGGTGTAAGTTGCAAGACCAGATTTTTTAAAATATTATGATGATCTCATTGTAAAAATTCACTGTATCTTGGGGGCTGTTCTTCATTCTTCAGTGCTCATGCTTACCACCACTGAAGGCTCTTCAGGACAAAACTTGATCAACTATACATACAACGTTTGGTTACTTTATGAAATGTAACACTTAACCATATACATTTTAAGAATCACCTATTAAAAAATTTATGTACTAAGAAGCTATAAAATTGAACAGTTCCTGCATGCAGCCATTTCTGAAAAATGACGAAGGACAGGGTATGACACTGTGCCAGTTAGGGCTAATGTGAAGATTAAAAAAATGACAGGACATATTTGTATTCATTTTGTGAATGTGCATATGAAGCATCACCCAGTGATAAAATCTAATTGCATTCAACCCTCAAATCTTTCACAACCAGATAAGAACTGAAATTAATTCTTCAGATTACCCTGACTTCAGATCACCTCAACAGATGGGTTTACACAAAAGCCCATGGTATATTCCAGGAGTCTCATGGTAAAAAATTACCAAAACTTGAAAAAATAAATCTTGCTTAGGAAAACTAAAATGTCTTCCATATATCTCTTCAAGGAAACTCTGCTTGCCTATCCAGCTGAGGTACACAGACACTTACAACCCCCATAAAGGTGGAGGATGCAACTCTCTTCCTTACACTTCGGGGTAGGACCTTGATCTCTGGGACCCAAGCGAGGAGCTCAGCACCAGAGCCAGCCAGCTGAGCCCTGGCTTCCCACTTCTCCTACACCTTAAAGAAAGTTCTAGGTTTCTGTAAACTGGCAAATGCTTTGGCATGTATTTGATAGCGTGAAGTTCTGATTAAGAGAAAATACATGAAATTTCTCTTTGTAACATCTGTTTTTGCTAGGTGGAAAAACCAGCAGGGCCCATGAGTTTTTTGATGTTGTGTTCAGGATCTGCTTGCAACAAATCTAAGAGTATTAGCTTACAATAACCAACTTTGTGAGGCCACAACTTTCCCCCCCATCCCCAACAGAAACAGACAACATAGTATCTTACACCAACAACCGGGTAAAAAGGGAGAGAGGGCAAAAAGGAGAATAATTCATAAAGTTGAAAGAGCCTGTATATTTTAGCTTTCGTGGTCTATAACCTGCTAGATGTGTGCACCATGGCATGAAACTAGTCCAATGACATCTCTCAGTTGACAGAAACTCTTATCCAGAAAATCCACTTTGGTCCATTTTACATGGATCAGGTCCCAGAAAATTAAGTGTTGTCAAACTCTGCCCTAATAATATGATGCAGAAAACCCAAAAATACCCTACTCGCATCACAGACATTACATTGAGCAACTAAATCCATGTGTGCTGACTACCCAGATAACACCATATAAAAAGGACATTTTTCTCCAGCTCAAGATTTGTGATTCAAGTTCAAGTCATGCTCAAGCACTTGAGTAGAACAAAAGGAAAGATGGGCATAGCGGGAGGGGTGACACATACGAGGAAATGCCAGGCCTCAGCAATAAAATGGAGCAACATGAAATCATCTGTGCTAATAGAATGTGGGTGAGTGTCTTCCTGAGTCAAAAAAATGACATCTATTTCCAACTCCTTCTGAGATGCAGAGGGATAAAATCTATAAGGAGCGTGAAGACACATTCTTCTCTCTTACCCTAATAATGACAAAATCACAGACTACAGAGAAACATCTATTTCTCTCCTGGGCATCCAGAAAGATTCAGAAGGGATTAAAAATGACCTCTCTATGTGTCCTTCCTAAAGCACACTTTCTTCCAATACAGGACTGACTTTTTGCTTCATCTAAAGAATTCTCTGGCTTCTGCCTTCAGAATCTCTTACTTACCTAGTACAATATATACTACAAAATATATATACTTATAAAAGCCACTCTAATTAAGCCTTTCACCCTGGAACAGCATGCCTAGCTCCAACAAACTTCTGAATTGATTTTCTCCTATGATTTCAAGATACAAAATAAGTTTGGGAAACTTGTGTTCTCTAAGAGATGAAGCACTGAAGATGAACAGACTGAATAGAAATAGGCAACTTCCAAACATTCTGTCCCTTCGCTCAGGGAAAGCCTGTCCCTCAGTCGACTGTCTGCTTGCATCTCGCTTTGTTCAAACTCCTCATTAAACCACCTGAAGCAACTTCTCCTTTTGCCAAGGTACGAATTACGAGCAGGTCTGTAGATCTTCAGTCACATTACTCCAGGACTTAGATTACATACATGTATTTTTATGCTAAAGACATTGCAGCATTAACACTGTAAAAATGCCATGAACTCCAGTGATCTCTGGGAGGGTGATCATGTCTCAATATATGATTTACACTGTTCTACCATTTAAAATAAAAAATAAATCCATGTTACTTATAAATTATTATGAGATTTTCCTTCTAATAAATACTGTCAACTGTACTTCCACATGAATATTACAGTAATAGAATCATGTTTTTATCTTCATTTCAAAATATTACTGCAATTAATTTTGTGATTTCGAGTTCTGTGAGAAGGATGCCCCCTCAGAATACCACTTAAAAGAGGGCTATTATATAATATGTCTATTCAATTCTCTGCCACCAAAGAAGTGTATTTATAGTAGTTAATACAAAAGTATTATAGATGTAAGAATTGCCAAGGGAAAAAAATACAGTGTAACTACTGTACGATAATTTTACTTAACACATTCTTCTCTGAAGTTTAAATATTTTTGTGAAGTATTTGTTTAAAAAAATACATGAACTGTAAATGATGTGACATTTGGAATTCCTTTAAGAAATAAATGTTCAACTTTATACCCCAAACAAAATAAATCATATCACATATAAACACAGTGCCTTAAATGCCAAATCCAGCCCTAAAATTATGTTGATAAAGATATATACAAAATATATACAGTTTTACCTAAAGATAGAATAATGATATAATGGTACAGAAAGCATATACAAAATACATTGCACAGAAATAAAAAATAGGCACAGATTACAAACATACTGATTTTTTAGCTTTATACATATTGGGCACAGTTCATAAATACCTCTCAAAATCTGAATGTTAGCTGGTACAGTATGATTCCCTTTTTTCTGATAATAAAACAAAATGTTTTCATTTACAAAGGAATTTTAACTCAAATACGTTAAAGAAAAAAAAAGTTCAAATGCTAAGCAAAAAGCATTCTGAAGCTGGTAACATCCTTCTCTAATTTCTTGCCAATAACAATAGCCTCTTCTAATTTCTCACTGCAATGATGCCTTGCCTTAGCTAAATATAATTCGTATCACTTACCCGCTCTTCGTAAGAAACAGCAGTTATTTTTCCTAACAGTACTCTTCCTAAATTCATCTTCACTTAATGTGGAAAAAGCATGTCCTTAACACATAGGCTTCTCAAAGATTAAACTAAAAAATTCAATCCTGTTCCATGCCTGTACATGCCAGCAAAGTTTAAAGGCATTTCGTATGAAGTTCTATTTTACTCCCTTTATGTTACCCATAGCAACAGGCCAATGCAGGAAGCTGTGGTTCGTCAGGGATTCAGATTAGATCTCAATTATCTCTCACCAGAAAAGCTAGATCACTTTATATAAATCATGCTGATCGTATTTTAAAACGTTTCCTATAACAAATCAGAAAAATAAAACGACGTTGATTTGTGTGATATTCCTGCATTCAATAAAACAGATTTCCAAGACAGTTTTCAGAAAAACATTAGTTAATCACCCTAACATTAGTTATAGAAACATTTAAATAGTAAACCACTATTTTCAGAGGTTTACATAATGCAAGTCAGAATGAAGTAGGACCTCAAACGGTCTATTCTGCTTAACTTTTCGGCGGTTAACACTATAAATCGCACGTAAAAATCTGCAGCACAAGAAAACTTGGCGTATTTGCTTAAAGCTAGGAGCAGTCCGTTGTCACTAAAGGCAAAAAATTCTCTTTTCAGAAATCAACTGATACTCTGCCCTTCCTTCCTCACTACCTGATCCTGTGCTCAACTGACACCAAGGCAGCTCTGTGCACGGCGTCTCAGGAACAGGGAGCAAAATAGCCTACTGGTAATGTCAGAGGGAAGTGCTAGCACCTTGCCTGTGACAGCAGTGTCTTCAAGAGACTGCATATGGAAAGCACAGGATTTCATCAAGTTTGCTGCTCTTCACAGGTAAACAGCGATAGCACCTAAACCATTCACTGCTATTATTTCCTAAGCAATTGGAATACAATTTTCTACTGCAAATAAACACCAGAACTGCAAACTGGGCATGATCTCTGGGCATTTTCTGGTTAGTGAGATGTCCTTAAAGCCAAGGTGGACTTACTAGTAGGAGTTTAGGTAACAGGAATCTTCTCCCTTGATCAAAGTATTATGTGGAATCCCTCACATCCATACAGTTCCTATGACGAAGGCAAATATTACTCCGAACTTAAGAGAGAAAATGATGCAGAAAGAACTTAAGAGCCTTTACTCAAGATTGGCTTCCAAAAGGCAGTCCAAGTCTGCACATCTTCCCATTCTGGGATTTAGGATGAAGAAATGTGGCTGACAGAAAAACTCAACCTTCTCAATTTAATTTAGAGCAATCAGAGAAGAAATTTTAAGCTAATTGCAGATGACAACTGAGGAAGCACACTTTAACAAGCATTCCGGAGACATAAGCAAATTGCTGCAACAGACAAAAGTTCATTGTATGATTGATTACTTGTTTGAATAGGCACACCACTGCGTGTTTGAATGCTGTCTTCTACAAGCATTTAATACCATGAAGAAATGCAATGGAAACAAATGGGTGGGTAGACAGGAAGGAATGTGGTTTACGAATTACACCTATTATTTTAGGACTTAAGAAGCAAATGCCCTCTGATACTTGCACAGAACGACAGTTTTACTATGTGGATAAACACTAAAAATTATGATTTAATAAAGAAAAAAAGCCAGAGCTGTTTAAGTACTGCATTTTGCCTGACGCAAAATTCAAGTGGGATGCAGGATTTATTTTCACTGTCAATATCTTAACCTAACAGCAACACCGTTACAAATTTGCAGGTGGCCAAGTGCATAATAATCCTTAGACTGGGTAAGTAAAAAGCACAAACAGATCAGAAATGTCTAGAGAACTTTCCTGTGAACACCCCTTTGGGGTAAAACAAAAAAGAACTTTATCAATAACTGTTTATTTAATGCTCAACCTAATCCCTCTAGGAATCACATAGAAAGACTGAATGTACTAGTAGAGTTTTAACAGATAAGAAGGATGTTATCCATAAGGACACAAGAACGATGAGGAGAAAAATAACCCCACCTGCAAGGGGATGTAGCTGCAAAACCAGCAGAGTGACTGCAGTGAACATCGTTAGGAACACCGTGTGTGGGCAATGTTTCATACACTCTAGGCACTCACACTTGGCGTTATAAACCCAATAATGTCCTAGTTTAAACAGACCTTTAGAGCTGTTGACTTTATTTTATTGAACTAAGCATTGCACGTCCACATTTTTTCCATACAGTGACTCTACTAGTACCACAAATAAGCTCTACTAATTAGGCGGTACCAGGTAATGATAATGGCCATGAAATGTCATGTGACTCTGAAAGCCCTTTAAAAGATTCCTATCACTCTGCATCTTCACAGGTTATTTTAGCAGTTGCCAGATTCAAAAACTTGTGATTTTGTGTACTGAATATGTAAACCAGGCAGGCAGCTCAAAGTTGAAAGGTCAAAAGCAGAAGGAATGTCAACGTGCAAAGCTTTTAATGGAAAGTGTTGAAATATGACACAACAGCTTTAAAAATCTTATTCAGATATACCAAAGACGACATTTGTAAACCCACATCCATCTGCTTAGAAACTAAACTGTGGGAAGGGGTAGAGACCCCAGAGAGGGTTGATCTGTTTTTCTCTGCTACCCTTCCTCCACTTCCTGCTCAATTTTCTTCTGTACATTTGGTCTCAGAGAAAAAGCCAAAGCGAAGGGCAGAATGACTGAAGCCTGGATAAGCTTTAACTCGCCAAAAGATGAATAGGATTTACTATATCCCCTGACTCCTAAAAGCAGAAAACACCCAGAACAAGAAACACCAGGCAGCCAGGAAGAGGCGATGCCCTGCACAGATTCCTAAAGCCAAGCTGACACTGGCCGAAGGCGCCATCAAACACCCTCGATCTCATCCACACCGCGAGGATCTTTGCTCGTAGTCAGGAAAGGAACCACCATTCGCACCCGAGTCACAGACAGTACAGAAAGGAAGGACACGCTGTGGTTCGCTGACCCTCGCTACCGAATTAAAAACCAGGCACAAATTCAGAAAACCTTCCCGGAAAACACAACGGCACAACCAAAACACAAACCCGCACGTCGTCG
>NW_009716705.1:43197-62818 GCF_000703405.1 Apaloderma vittatum | reverse complement strand
GCTTTCCCCTGTCTTCTAAACCAAGACAGGAACACAGGTAGGAAGCGAGGGGCCTGAGGATGGTCCAGATGGTGGTGAGCTGCAGGGCTGGGGTGACAGGCATGACAGAAAGAACAAAATTCAGGAAAAGGGAAGCTTAAGGGGATAAGAGGAAATTAAGACCACAGCTTAGGAAAAGAAATCCCATAAGCAATTAAAGGAAAAAAAACCACAGACTGAAAAGAAAGTGGAAAAGCAAGAGAAAACTGGTACGTGAAATTGCTGAGAAACGGTCCATGAATGTACCACGAGATGATGCTAACCAACAGGCCACGTGTACCTCAGCCAGTTAGTTGACTTGCATCCAGTAAAGTCTGGTATTTCTCCTGGCTCACACCTAGTATATTGCAAATTGCAATCTGTGCCAACCGCAGGGCCAAGTAAGCACCTGTGGTGTCCTGGTTTGCACTGAACGAAACCAATTCTGTTCAGTGACTTTTACTTTCCAGTTCAGTCTCTTCTAAAAGGCTGCATGCTCTGAAGTCAGCAGCATGTTTGTGCAGACAGTGTGTGCTACTGGCAGTGATAACACCTGATGTTTGCAGTTACTGCCTGGGACTGGGATGCAGAAAGGCTCTCGCTGATACTTATTCCTACAGTGACCAAGGCCACTGCTGGCTCCTGTGTGCCACGCTGGGGGTGACGGGTAGTGAGAGGGGCCACAAGGAAGTAAAAGTTTGCACCTCCGGGGGGTAATAGACAGGACAGGTGACCAACGAGAGTATTCCATCCCATATACATCATATTTAGTATAAATTGAGTGATCACAAGAGTTTCTATCCCCTTGTCTGCACTGGCCGGTGTCCAGGGAGGACTCTATCTGATCTCCTGCTTTTGATCCGGATCCTGAGTTCCCGAATCCAGCTCCCTGTATCCAGCTCCCGTTGCTGCTGAGCCTGGGGCTGCCCCAGTGCCGCCTTCTCTGCAGCACCAGTGGGAATTGCTATTGGGGTGGGGGGGAGTCGAGTTCGAGATGGGGCTTATATATAGTTGTATATAGTTCTTTATTTTTATACTTTCACTATTATTTCCAGTATTGTTTCATTAAAGCTGTTTTAGATTTTCTTTTCTAACCCATAAGTCTCTCTGCCTCATTCCTTTTTCCTTCTCATTTGGGGAGGGGGTTGGGGTTAAAGAGCATCTGTCTGTATTTTAATGGTCGGCCCAGCCCTAACCTGTGACACAGTGGTTATCAGCCTATGGCTCAGAGATGTGGTGCTTGTAGAGAATAACAATGAAATGGAAGATTGTGACAACAGGTCTCAGGTAGCTAGAAGGTTCCTCTCTTCAAAAATATCAGTGCAACTCAAGCAATAAAGAGTTCAAATACAATGCAATATATAATATCCAGAGGTAATAGCATCTGTTTGTTCAGTGTCAGAGGCTCGGTAGTCTTGTGGATTTTAAATCAGTAGTAAACACTGATGTGCAATTTCCATGTAACCAGAGATGAGGTTTTCTAAGGACCACCTCAGCCACAGACATGAGGAAAGAGCAGCAGCTGTTTAGAAGTTGCTGCTGTGCCTGTTCTGTGTTGTCAGCTGTCATTCTTCTTTCAGTGGAGGCATTGCAGGAGATTTTGTGCTCAAATGTGATAACACTACCTGGATAATGGTAATGGTGCCAAAGGGCAAGGAGAGTATATATAAGGCACAATCCACTTACTGCCGTCTATTCCCTTCCAGTTAAAGTCTTTCTGAAATTCTCTCAGTAGTCTAACATCAGTAGATATGTACTATCCACAATTAATGTGTTTCACTGATATTACTAGCAGTGCACAGCACCACTGTACAAAAGGAAATTCAGAAACAGTACATTAGTGTCTCAATGACATTCAGATGAGCTGTGACCTCTTTAAGCCGCCGTGATAGGAAGGCTCATTACATGCTCTACTGCTGCAGAAGATCCCCCTCTTCCTTTCTTTGGTTGCAACTCCATTATGTTCTTGTGAACAGCTTCACACAGTGAAGAGCTTAGCTGAACCGAGAGCTTTTCTGCTGGCCACTTCATGAAGATTTAACCATAGCTGCAGCTACAGGACAGAACAAACCTGACAAACTTTTATCTCATTACTGCTGTAGTCTGAACGCTGCCTCAGGATAACAATTATCTCTCTAATATCTTTTCAGCTTGCACTTTAAGCCTTGGTCTACGCACATTTGTCAATTTAAAAGGAAACTTTTGAAGAGGTTAAAAAAAAGCTTTGGTTACACCTGAGGTGCCAAGAGACTGCACAAGAAGATGAGGCGCCCAAAGACCAGAGGCCTTGGGCATTTATTACGTGCCTTCACATTCTTTTAGGAATCTGCACTTGCTCAAATTCATCCAGATGGTATAAACAAGGACTTTGGAATAAATCTTGTTATGTTTCTAGCCACCTTGCTGGGGCTTTGCAGTAGCATGGGTGTCACAGCACCGAAACTAGAAGGTGAGACACAGAGGGCAGAGCAAATACAGGAGTTCCAAACCAATTAGACCCCTTTGATCAGGTCATGCTTGAATACGCAGCATTTCCTTCCCCCTGCCCACCACTATCTTGCACCTTTCATGTATCAATTCATTCATAGCCTTAAATAAGAAGGCCATGACTCAATTTTCTTACAGGTGTATGTCTTCAGCTGCAGTTCACATAATATATTCCAGAGTGCCAAGGTTTCAGCCACTAACACGACCCCCACACACCCTCCCAGGGGAGGAGAACAGGGGAACAAGAGAAAGAGACTTTAAGGCTGGAAAACAACTAGAATAGATTTAATGAAATAGAAAATAATACTACTACTAAAAATTAAGCTGGTAAATTATATACAAATATATAGAAATATGTAAATATGTTCAGATATAAAAATGAATATGCAGATATGGAACCTACACTTTCCAGATAGTAATTAGGTCCCAGCCAGGAAGTCTCAAACTGAACTTGGCAGCAGACAGGGTTACCTGAGCTCAGGGTCTCAATAATAGTCCACAAACAAACCCAAACACCTTGGAGCAGCTGCACTGGTCCGACTTGGGGAGGCAAGGGAAGGTGACCTGTCTCAGTGCACAATGCTCTTCTCCAGCAAGAAAACAGGAGGAGAGGACGCTAGCAGCACAGGGACAACTGACGATTGCATAACAGCAACACCCCCCCAACCCAACCCTGTCCCCATCTTCCCAAGCCGCCACCTTCTGTTGTTTCAGTGTAGTTGCACAGGCTCCCATCACGTTGTAAAGCATTTCCCTCATGGGATCCAACATGGGGATGGCCACGTGTCAGAAAGTTCGTTACTGGTGTGGCTCATAACCTAGTATGTTCATGCTGATAATACAGTCCAGGGCTAAAATACATGCTTCATCGCTGTCAAGTCCCCATTCAGCAGCTCAGGGTGCAGCAAACTCAACCCCTACCACTGATCCAGCCAGAGAAGACTGTTTTTTCCAAGGGGCACACCCTGCTGCTGGTGCAGAGGAGCTGACCCAAGAGCTGGCCACAGTGCTGGGAGCACATGTGTCCCTGTGGTCCCTCTCAGCTGCTGTCAGCAGCTCCAGAGCCCAGTGAGGAAGGTAGTGAGGCACGAGCAGGAGCAGCAAGACTTAATTTGTCAAAATCCTGGTTACTCTTCACAGAAGGTGGTAAGAAAAAAATAACATAGCAGCTTCCAACTTGCATACTAACTGAATATCATATGGATCCCATCATGTGGTGACCGTTTTTTTTAACTGTAGCTGCTCTGCATTGAACAAGAAAGGTCCTCAGAGGTCCATCCAGAGGACTTAGGCTTTGATAATCTGCTCTGTTGTTCTCCCAAATCCCCTTCTCTCTATAATCAGACCATCGGTCACAACAAATGTCAAATTTGCAATGTTTAAATCCTATTCTCCTTGTGAGAAACTAACATCCGATCGAAGTTTAACAGCGTGAAATACGTTTCTTGTTTTTGCAGTAAACCTTCATGTCCCTTGTTGTCGGTCCAAGTTCATGGAGGTTTATTTTCAAAGCAAATCTTTTGTTTTCATTCCACCACAGAGCTGTTATAAAGCCAACTATTGTTACTGTAAAATATAACTTTATTGTTTTTTTCAGTATAACTGCTAGAAGCAAATGGTTTTCATCAGGTAAAAAGCCATTGTATACGTGTACTATATAGACAAGTCTTGGACACAACAAGCAGTTAATAGTTTTTAATTAAATAGAATGAGACGGGACACTCAAGGAATGACCCAGGGATTACATGTAGAGGAAGTTTCTCTCGTGACTAATAGTGGCTACAAATAAGATGGGGTATTACAGTAAAATTCTACTGCTGACAAAAATATTAACAGTAAACGATGACAGAACTTTCATCTGGGACTAGGGGAACATCTGGAATACATTAAGACTGTAAAATTTCCCTTTAAGTATGGATTGCTAAAGTTAAGGTCAGCCACCCAGAAACTATGGCACTCAGAGTAACTCAATATTTTTTTTCATTAAAAATTACTTAGGGAGATTTACGTCTTCCCTTGGTTGACATCGTCATGTTCTGCTTGTCCAGACTTTAAGTCCTAAAATATGAATGTGATGAGAAGGAATGGAGAAAAAAGTGGTCTCAGATTTGTCCTGCCTACATTAATCTGGAAAAACAACCCCAGTTCCAGGCGACCTTCTGCAAAGCACTCAGATGCTCTTTGCCACCACTCTCTGCAGGTACCCACTGCTTATTAATACCATCTGTGAAGTTGATGCGTTACGTATCTAGAGATGCAATGTAAGTACCAGATATTAACAGGGATAAATAGGAAAGAAGTGGAATGTACTGGGAGATCGTTCCAGAAAACAGAAAAGTTTGCTTTAAACAAAAAGATAGTGTGCTAAAAGAAAGATGAGACTGTAGCAAGGTTCCTGTTTCCCATCCTCCTTTCTCCCTGTTGCCAATTCTCGTGACATCTCTCACTGCAATCTTGTCTTAATTTAGACTTTGAGTTCCTGGAGACAGAAATTATCCTGTAGCTTGTATATATTGCATGCAGTACAAGAAGTGCTCTTGTCTCCCTGGATCCTCAAATGGTGTTTCGGAGGCAGCCGCAGCATAAACAGGGAAGCTGGACCTCTCTGCGGCTGAACTCCCAAGCATGCACAGTGCACAACAGGCAGTGGTCTGGGGGTAGGCGGACTCAGCTGCACCAGCTGGTCTTGAGCCACCAGGAATTAGGAATACCTAGTCCTTTTGCACAGCCCCTCCATTTTCAGAGTAAAACCAGGGAGATGTCATTGGGTTTGGCTACATCGAGAGTTCCCCAAGGGCAATCCAAGGGCTGTAGAGCAAACAGAGACAAGGGCTGGCTCTGCTCTCCTGCTCTCAGCAAACTGGACGAAAACCCACAAAGCTGCTCAAGGTGGGATTCATACTATTTCCTAAGAGGCCTCAAGTCATGAAGATCCAGGGTAAATGGTTTTCATCCATTTTTGTTCACTGACTCAAGTGGGAATGGAAATAAGGACTAGTTCCTTAGCAGGTACCTTCCAGCAGATAGTGTTAAGATGAAGCCCATCCACTATGTTCAGAAACCAGCCCTGACAAAGAGCTTTCCTGCCCTATATGTCCAACCCCAAGCAGCTTCCTGTCTCTTTCTGGAGGAGGCATGGTGCGGTGAGTGCAGCAAAGCTCAGCATGTGAAGTACAGGAGGCCTTGCTCCACCATCGACATAGCAGTGGTAGGTCGCAGTCCCCCTTGGAGCCAAGCAGCCCATGGTGAGAGACATGAACAAATATAGAACAGAAACATGGTCTAGAAGAAAAGCCAACTCACTGGGTGGCCTTGGTAAGCATCTGATGTCTCAGTTCAATATTTATGTATTTATTTCTGCTTACACATATCTTTCTCAGAATAGGGGAGAGTTTTTACTTGTCTGCTATGTACTTTCAGCCCAAATCCTCACACTGGGATAACAACCCATATTCGCAGATAAGAACTGTTAGGAAGAAGAGATGAAACTTCCCTCTCCCTCATTTCCCTTGTCTCTCCAGCTCCCATTTCCTTTTTCTGCTGAACATGTATTTGTGTGGCTGAAACATTCAAAAGTAGCTGTAGAAATAAGAGTAAGGTTTTCAGAAATTGGCAGGGAGCAACTCTTATATCATTGAGGTCCTTACAGACCGACGGCGTGCAGGTTCTGAACCCTGATGAGATGGTAGGTACTTTTTGGGCATTTAAGACAGAGTTTTGAAATGATAGCCTGCAGTGTAAAGATGGGCAAAAACTCTGTACATGTCTCCCAAGAGGGAAAATCTGAACCTCTTGATCTACCCCACATATCATCCCATCAAGAAATTGGTGAATATTATCAAAAAAGTGAAACACAGAAATCAAAGTCTAATCCTGGAAATGTTCTTCAAGGAGAAAGATACTGTCCTGAGCACAAATCCTTATCACTTGACCCCATTTCTGGGCATGGTAGTGTGGGGGTGGCATGTATGTACATAGGAGATAAACTGGGGGAGCTGAAATAAGCTGCTAATGTCCTTAAATTTTCCTTCCTATCAGTAAGTTGTTGCTGCTAAAGGCAGTGAAGGAAATCTGCCAAATACAACAGCTAAAACCAACACCCTGAAAAACATAATATTTAGGGAGAGATGTGTGTGGTGGGGCCAGCTAGTGCCAGCTGCCAAGATTGCAACCACGAGATCCCAGAGGCACAGGGAGGTCTCCAGGAAAGTGCCTGTTGGTGGTCAGGCCCAAGACGACCCCCCTGCTCCTGCACAGGTAGGACACTGTGACCCCCAGAGATGATGGATGGTCTCACTGACAGCACAGGCTCTTCAGCTTCCCCTTCCTTCAAATCAGCCACTCTTTGAAAATGGAAATGGAGATAAATACGGATGGCAACCCCAAGATGGGATGCATGGTCTTGGCAAGCAGTGGCTCAGGTAAGGGCTGAGGTCATCCCTCCAGCAGCAGCTCCCGGGGCATTGGCAGGAGTTCAGCATCAGACTAGAGCAAAATGGGGGCTTAAGGAAACCTTGGACCTACCAGTATTTCCTGGAGATCCATCAAAGAGAAATAGGGAATGTTTTCTCCTTCTCCAACACAGCCCTGGTAGGATTGGTGCAATACAATTTACTTGTCTGCACTTCTAGAGGGGTGTTGGGAGAGTGGGAGAGGTGGGGAAAGCCTTCTAAGTCTTGAGGAGACGGCATGTGAAATGGGCAGAGAATTCTTCCTTTCCCCTGTCTGCATGTCTGGGGTCTAATTTGGGGCTACAGTGAAGCTCAGGTAACATTGCCAGGAGGTTTTGGCCAAGGACTCCGGTATAGCTGTTAGCAGGATAAATCCTGCTCTGGTGGTAATTAGTAGATCTGTTTCCTAAGGATTCATGTGCTTTGTCTAGATCTTTCGAGCTCCCTTCCAACACCTAACCTTCTGTGACTCTGTGATTCTGTGATTCTGTGATTCTGTGATTTGTGCACTTAGGCTCAAGTGACAAGTAACTCAGCAAAATTTTACTGTCTAAATGCCTCATCTACAGGCAGTTTGGTGATCTTCTGCCCTTAAACTCAATTAAATCTATGGCTTTGGCCCTACATGATGTCCTCATCAGCTGCTTCTCTCGGCCACCCTTGCTGTCCTTGGCATTAGAGTCTGCTGAGAAGACTGAAACTTGAGGCCAGGATGTGTAAAATCATGAGTGGTTTGGGATGACTAGTGGGCATGTCTTTCAGAAGATGTGAACTTTGAAGAATGTTAAGCACCTGTTCTTTGGAGTAGGGTCTGTTCAGATGTCAAGGAGAGCAGATGGATATCCAAGGGCTCAGAGTTACTGGCCCCACATTTCATGTGAGTTCTGCAAAACTTCTGCCCCACAGGACAGACCCTGTTGTGGCACAGCAGCAACTTTTGGTGAAGGTGATGCTACAGCAACACAGGTAACTGTACCTCAGAAAAAAAAATTACCTGTTAATTTTTGATGACCGTCTCAGTCCAAAGAGTCATAAACCAGTTTTTACTAACTCATCAGCAAGTTCTTCCTAAGAAGTGTCCCGAATTTCTCATCTTATCTGAGGCCTTCTTCTCCCTGTGGGGCTCCTGGGAGCCATTGCAATTGTTCCTGGCCTCACTTCTGTTTGTAACTCCCATTCTGCATATGCTCTCACTTGCCTGCTATTCCTGCGTTCATTTTTATCTTCATGTCAGGCTTGAGCTGCAGCTCATTGTAACAATATTTCCTCATAAGGCTGTGCTTAAAAAGTGAGGAGCTTGTATTTTTTGGTGCTGGGTGGTGGCATGTGAGGCTGCACAAAGGAAAACAAATGTTTGAGATGTTTGCGAAGGTACTGTCATGAGACAAAACAGGGCACTTGGGCATGACATTACTACGTTTACTTGTGCTTGGGTGTACCAGAGCCTGTTCAGTCTCTTTAATAACCCTCCCCTGGGAAGTGTCCATGACCTCCCCCCTCTCCCTGCCTTCCTGCCAGCTCTGCTTGCTGCCAGGGCTATGGTCTTTGGAGAGATGATGAGGAGGCTTGCCCCCACCTTCGGAAGAGTCTGACCAGCCACTAACACCTTGCAAAATCAACTTTTTCAGCCCTGTTTGTCACATGGGTGACACAGCTGGAAACAACTGAGCTGTTTGCAGTCACAGCAGAGCTATGTTCACCCTCAGCTTAAACATTGCAGAGATTTTGTGCTGGCTCCAAGCCATTAAAATGTCCCCCCTTTCCATGTAAATAAGGAGACAAATAGCCCATTTATTCAGTTCAGGGCAAGTTGCAAAGTGGAAGGACAAAGCCCTGTCTCTCAACCTCCCTTGGAAAACAGCTAGCTGTTCATCCAGGAGATGCCCCCCATACCACCCATCCACAGCGTGCCCCCGTGAGCTTCCTGGGAGCAGCATGTCCACCTCAGATGGACACCCTCAGGGCTGCCCATCTGCATGCTCCTGGGGGCCAGGGGCAGAGGAGGGGGTGGTTAATTAGTCGTTGTACCTAATTAAGCTTGCTTCCTCCTTATCCAGCCTTGTTTGAAAGCAGAACTTAAAACCTGTTTGCTTAGCAGGTTTGTTATGGTTATGGAAGCTAACACTGGAGTTACGCTGAGCAGCAGGGCAGAGGGTAGAAAAATATTTTATTCTTGAGCTAAAGCACTTTCACAAGGGTAAAGTAAGTCGTCTGCTCTGGCTGCGAGTTGTGTAAGCAAGGGGTGCTGGTGGGGTGTAGCAGCAGGAGCTTGCCCGCAGGGTGGGCACGCTGCTTCAGCAATCACCCAGGGCCCTCCTTGGTCTCTCTGTGCTTTGGAGACCCTGGCGATGCTCTGGGGTGAGGAAAGGAAAGGGGATCATTTCAATGGGTGGCCAATGCTGGGGAGAATGACTCTGTTAAAGTCCTCTGACTATAAAACTTTCTTTCCCAATATAGGAAATTTGCAGCTGTGGAGCTGTGATTGCTGGAAATATGGTACCTTCTCATACAATATTTCAAGTGACTGATCAGCTAATTAAAGACAAGTATAAAGGATGTGAGGAAATACTGGCATTTGTGAGTATGAGATGAGTAACAAAGCACTATCCGGGTATTTAGGAAAATTTATATTACCTTTGTCCTCATTTGTGCTCTTCTTCTTTTAAATAAGTACAAACTCTTAAAGACTTTCAGTTTTAAGGTTTGGTATTTCCTGGGTTTTCCTTCTTGTTTCTTCCTTCTAAAACTTGAATACTAATTCCCACTGGAAATAAGACACGTAAAGGAAGTAAATTTGGGAAAAATAGTACCCTGAATATGGGAAAGTGAGGTCCCAGGGGGTGAAGAGATTTGCCCCAAGCCCCACAGGAAGCTTGTCCCACACTGTAGACCCAAAGGATCTTTCAAACCCCAATCTTTTATCTTAGTTGCAATTTTCTTACAAATATTTGGGTCTCCAATTTCAAAGTTCAGTCTGGGTTAATCACAAAGAATGCAGCTCTTCCTGTTCTGCATGCAGGGGTGTAAGGTAACAGCGGCTGCAGTGCCCTCCCGGACACCCCATGCATCTGCACAGGTTTCAAGTAACATCTGGTCTTTAAACTCAATATCACACACACGGATTAATGATTGCCTGCCTGCTGCCCTGGCTTCCAATCAGTTCCACTTTATTGACTTAGCTCAGGCTTGATGACAGTTTATTAATTTTCCCTTTGTATATACATAGAAGCTTTATTATGATTATATAATTCCTCCAGTTTTGTTAACCAAGGCTATTATCATAAGGCACTAAAGACTGTTAATTTGGGCTGCTGTTAGCGGTCTGCACAGTGGAGCCGAGGTGTAACGATTGTAAGAGACAGATCGAACTCTGCTCTGCGGGAAGTTTCCCACGAGGAGAACATGGGAATGGATCTGGGAAAATGTAAAGTGCTCATCCCATGGGCTGTCATAGGAGACTGTACTGCTGCCTGGCACCCCGTCCCAGCACCCGAGGCTGCAGCCCAGCGGGTCCTGCCCTGCTCAGTGCCCAGCAGCAGCCTGGGCAGTGCCCCAGTGCACCCTGCCCTGCCCTTGCTGCCCGCATGCCTGCAGAGCAGTGGACGTGCAGGGTACAAGGACGGGGCTTTTTCGCCTGTGTGGCAGAGCTACTCTCCTGGATCGAGGTAGGTAACACATTTGGGAAAGCTGCTCTGGGCCATTCCTGAGATCTCGTTCCTGGAAACAGATAATTCAAAACATTTGTCTGGAGGATGGTTCATGGGATAACAAGCAGCGTTTGTATCATGGGGCAGATATTTGAGACTCATCCAGATCAGCTATTACCAATGTTGTTGTTTTCAATCATCTTTCAGAAGAGTCCCTGGGGAAGCAGGGGGGCTGGGGGTTGGGCTGCAGGAGGCTTGGGGTGCAAGGTTCACCCCGGGCTGATGGCTCATCTGCTCCATCTATATGCAACACCCACTGTGAGGATGGATGCGAGAGCTGATGACTGTGAGACAGATCCTCCAGAGGGGTTTTTTGGGGACCTAACCTACATATGGGGAGAAACAAAAGCCTTTTATAAAAAGTAGAGTGAGTCAAATAGCAGCTGTAAAAATGAGAACCTCCAACAATACAACAAACAGAAAATTACATTTCCCTTCATTGTGTTGAAGGGCTGAGCTTCCAGCCAGCTGTGGAGGAAATAAGGAGTTTATATTATTTGCAATGTCAGTGAGGACCAACGTACAAATTTCCTGTCTGGCTCCCTCTGCAGATTAACAAAACTTCAGCAAAGAATTTATTTTCACTTCATTTTCCTGTTTCTATGGGGAGAGGACGCACCCCAAGCAGAGCGGTCACAGAAGCTGAAACTGAGAAGGGGCCATGGGAAACTGAGCACACAGGAGACCCCCCCAAAAAGATAGAAATGCCTGTGATGCTGCAGCAACAACAAAGCTCTGCCCCTTACACCCCTGGGCCCAGGCAGAGCCACAGCTTGCAGGCACATGTCGATGTTTGTGGTCTTGCAGATGAGCACATGCCACTCACTCACAAGCCTGAAGTTTTTCCAACATGTGTTGCCATGCAGGGATTTACCTCCCCCAATGTTTGTTTTAAGTTTCAAAGCATTGTAAACTTAAATTATTAAAAGCAAAATGACATATTCTCTCTCGGTGCTTGCTTATCCAGTCTGTGTAAGCAGAAAGCATAGCCTGTATGTGCAGGAGTTTTTTCAACATCTTTCTGCACTCCAGCACAGGGTATTTGAGCCAGCTGTGGGTAGAAACAGACCCCACCAGGCCCTTCATGCTGCCTGATGTTTGTTCTGCTTTCCCAGCTACTTCGAGCATCCCATGGCTGATGGGGCTGGGTAGGGAGAAAGCAAACATGGGGCTGGGCAGAGAAAGCAAGCATGCACATTCAGCAAATTGCCAGACAGGTGTATGTAAAATGAAGCAGTCGACAGTGATTAGCAAAGCGCTCAGCACAGTGCAGGCTTTCTGAAGCACTCCAAGGAACAGTCGGGTGCAAGAAGACACCAGGCAAAGGACCCCGACACCATGAGCATCACGTTCTCTGTAGTTTTCGGACAATCTGAACCACAAATAAAACTGGTATTACTGGCTCCATCTTCCAGTCCAAAATTACAGCTTTTGGGTTCCTAATTTAAAGGCAGCTCCTGCCTGCCCTTCCCCTGTGTTTGAGGCATGTTGGCTGCTGAATCTCTGGTCTTACTGTCTCAGAGCCACTGGCAGAGCCATCAGCTGCCCTGTTCCTGGGGTGCTTGGAGTCATCAGGGAGCATTTCAGGTGACAGAAGGAAGAATATTTCAAGCTTCTTCACTTGAGAGACGGGAAGGAGCATGGAGAAACTTCTGAACAAAAATTGCTGGATTTCACTTATTGCAAATTAACCTAACCCCACAGCTCTCACTTCTGTCACTGGACAGGGCCTCTTCCCTGCCTGAGCTATGCTGGGTGTTTCCAGGAGTCCTGTCCCTCCATGTGTGTTCATGCATCTGTCACCCTTGTGCAACGGGCTTTTCCCTGCACGTCCCACGGAAGCTCTCAGAGGGAACCCACAGGGCCACCTCTGCATGGAGGTGGTGGGTGATGTCCAGGAGCAGAGGGGACAGGAGGGCCAGGCTGAGGGAGATGCTCCAGGAGGTGTTGGGAAAAGAGTGCATTAGATAAAAAACAGTCACTAGGAAAGAGTCAGGGATCTGCTTTGATAATGACTATGAGGTTTGTTGGCTCCAGGGTCTCCCAGGCCACTTAACTTCTGGTGTGGAGCAGGGTCATTTATTTACCTTCTCAAGATATGAAAAAGAGAGTGAGATTTTGCAGCACCCAGATTCCCTGAATTTTTTTAAGATTTTGATTAATCATGAGGCATTTTGGCAGCCTCCTCAGATACTCCATAACCCCTATTTAATCAGTCACCGTCTAAGTGCTTACTCTGGTCTCAAATGCCATGGCTCAACTGCATGGGGGGACTGATGGGCCTCAAGGTGCTGGTAGAGCAGCAGCTGGATCTGCTCAGGGTCTGTGCTGATATCTCCTTGTGAGGGGAGAACTCATGACAAATGACCTTACATGGATGCAGAACATAGAATAATGTTTGTTTGTATTCTGTGCAGTTGTGGTTGGCTTCTAGGGCTCGACGGATAGAAAGATCCAGACAGACTTCATGGACCTGGAGGCCGTCACCATTAAAGCTGGAAAATCATGCTGTCAGTATTGCAACTGTGAAAATTTGTGGAAGTGTTGCCAGATGGGTTATAAAAGTGGGGATTCACTGTCCCCTTCAGCTGACCGAGTGTCTCTGCACTCCAGGTTAATGGACAATGGGAGACCCCTGAGCTGGCTGTGTCTCCATTTAGCAGCCTAGTGCAGATCAGGATGGGACTTTCAGAGCAAGTGTCTCCACGTGCTGTGCTTTAACTGTGATCACAGAGGAGTTTGGGAGGATGTGAATTGGATCCCTTTTAAGCAAATGGGAAGGTGCTTGGCCATGCACTCAATGGCACAGAGTCAGTCAGTCCATGGGACCACATCCAGGCAGTGCGAAGCAAAACCCCCTTGAAAGGCTTAGTGTGTAGGCATGACCCTCAGCGCAAACACTTTCCACTCTATGGTTTTGCTCACTGGAAGACACTGAATGGAGATAATGTTACACAGTCAGTGCTGGATATTGAATACCTTTTTCTTGTTTGTCCTCTCTGCATGGTGGAGTGTTTATTTAGTTCAAGAAGGTTGTGGGTGGTACTTCTTGTTAGCAAAAGACCTTGCTTGTGCTCTACTTAGATGTCAAAGCTGCTTCATGAAAATGTACAGAAAGCACAATCATGATTTGCAGAAGGATCCTTTTTCTTATAGAGAATGAATGCTGTGCTTCATTTTCCTTTCTACGTCTTTCCTTATTTAAACCAGGAAAATTTAACATTCTTCCCTCTAAAAAGTGAATCCTGGGAGTATGCTCACTAAAGATGTCGCTTTATGGACCTTGGGTAAGAACACAGGCCACTTATTAGCTGAACAAAGTAAAACCAAGCATGTCTGGAAAATCAGGATAAGGAAAATTGGCAAACAAATAAAGAAGAGAGCTTCTACAGAAAAAGAAATGTGTCATTTATTTTATCTCTTGTAGTGTAGCAGCGTTAAAAATTGTACAACTCACTGCTGCTTCCAAGTCCATTTTTAATTGCCACATTTGGGAACATCAGATTTCCACCATCATCACGTACCCATTTCTTGATTTCCTTCTGTGGCTGGTACATGCACAGTATCAAAGTGTCATTTGGTTCTTCTCCAGTATCTGAAGCACATTTTCCTACTGATGATCTTCCTTGTGCATCAGCTACCATAAGAATATAGTCTTCTAATTACCTGTTAACAAAAGTAACCACAAAAGTGACTCTCCTTTTTGTATTTACAGCAAGAAGCTGATGAACAGGTTCCTTTCTGATGTATGGCTTGGAGACCCTGGCTGACTGGTGTTGTATTTAGATGTTAAACATAGTGTTAAAAGTATTTAGTGGATTGCATCATCTTAAGCGTTGAGCAATTGCATTAGAGGGTGACATGCACATGGCTGAGAACAAGCGAAGCTCTTGCTGAGAGATTCAGTAGATACTGACTGTTTATAGACTTCCAGAATAAGCCCATTAAAACAAATATTTAACTAGAATGGAATATCAGTGGAATCATGTTTCTGATACAAGTAACTGATGGAGATTACTGTCACATATGTTTCAGACAGTGACTTGAGTATTTGGTGCTTTTCCCATACATAGCAAAGGCAGTCTATGCACTGCCCAGGTATCTGCAGATATCAACAGATTGATTTGTTCCTTGCCTATCTTTTAATTGGGGAGGTTGGTTTCCTCTGTTTTTCAATGAGGCAGGGATTTTTCAGATAGGTCTTTCTTGCATAAGCTATAGATATCATCTTCAGACACCAACTTTCCTAAGAAGAAGTGCTAGCCTGATAGTCGCTCAAAGATTTACCCAGATGTCATAACATAACCTGAATTTCCTTTGCCATCCTGTATGCATCCCAAGTCTTGGGTCACTGTTACAGGTCTTGGTTAATTTCTGTAGTTCCTGCTGCTCATAATGCCTTAACAATCGGTTTTCCAGAGCAAGGTCTGTGGTGGTGCCATGCAAGAATATTTTTCTGTCATGCATTTGGGAATTCTCCAGAAAGTTGTGTGTGCAAGAAAGTCTTCTGCTGCCTTCTCTGTTCCTCTTTCAGGCAGCAGGCACTCATATCTACACACTGTCATCAGATTTTAGGTGCGTTACTGTTATTCTTTCTGTCAGTGATAAAACAATTTGGTTTTCATTCATCGTTACAGCTGAATGACATGAGAGTAGTAATGATGCAGTCCATGAATGAGCAGCTGACACACTTGCAAATTTCATGTTAAATTTAGTTAGTCATAAAAAAGGCTTGTTCAGATAACCAAACATTGTTAACCGCCATGCAGACAGCTCACAGTGGGAGTCCTGGGATCCCTTTTCCCACCAATCGCTGAGCAACCAAACAAGTAAAGGACCATTTTATTTTAAGATTTCCTTCTCAGAGCTATTTATTAGTTAAAAAAAAATGGGAACATTAACATCTAACTGGCATCAAATTATTATCCAAGGGCTTACTCACATGCCGTTCTCCATGAAACCCTAGGTTTATTCAGAAGCTGTCAGAAGTAGGATAGGCATATGTGATGTGAAAGATGCTGAAGGGATGATCACGCAGCTTCCCAGATCAGACCTGGAGCTGGTCCAGACATATGTATAGTGAGACTCTTTGTAGCCAAGAGTCATACAACTGGCACTGATTTTTCTTGAAGAACTCTGAAGCTGCTGGGACAGACTGCAGGGAAAGAAAATATCCTCCTTGTTTCACTTGCTGCTGGTTCAGACTGCAGATCATTCAACAATTTTCCTGTGCCCATCTTCAGACTAAAGAAGCACCAAAACTGTTCTAAGCTAGTGCCACTTACAAACTCTGAGGAGCCAGTGGAAAATCCCTGATGAATAACTTGTACATCTGTGAATGTTGGTATTTTGAAGCTGCCAACTTCCTTCCACTGCTGGTACACAGCACAGCAATTGCACTGCTGGATAAGAGGAAAGAAAGTCAAATCAGCAAGAAGAAGAAAAAATATACTATTCAGTCCTCTTGCAGGTCCTGCTGTGCAAATACTGCTGTGTCTTTGGTTTAAAGGTTGATGGTACTTTTGAGCATGCAGCAGCCTAAGTTCCCTTGTGCTGTACAGTTACTTTCTATCTCAAATGGTGAAATGATAGGGAGAGAGAGAGATGATCCTCAAGCCTTCAAAGACTGGAAATATCAACTTTAAGATGCCGCTGAAAGTTTGGAACTTCCCCAAAACTTACCTTGAAGCTGCTTTAGCTCCTCAGTTCTCAGCTCCCTTTTGTATCTTTGTGGCAACTATCGTGACACACCAGCACACCAGAGTGGCTCTGTAGCTCTGACCTTGGTTGACACATCCAATAAAGGAACTGAAAAAGAGGAGGTTTAACTCCTTTTTTACGTTCTGGGAAGCATTTGGGCCATTTCATTGTGTGTATGTGTAAGTTTGCAGGACAGCAACAGATCCATGATTCCCAGGTCCAACTATTTTATTATCAAACTAGAGATGGGATTCAGCTCATGGATCAGGAAACTTGTGCCCACAGACAGTCTAGGTGTCTAAGCCTCATTCCAAAACTTAGTGATCTAGCCAATACACCAGTTGAGTCAAGAGGTGTTTCACCTAGTTGCCTACATGTGATCACCAAAGCCTCTCCCACTTTTTTGATGTGTTGACCAGATCACCACTGACAGCAGGAGGATCTCAGCCACCTTCATCTGCAGAGACCACTGCTTTTAGCTGTCAGCTCTGGGGCTGGGTTCCACCTCAGGGCTCACAGCCAGATCTTGCTGCCTTCTGTGGGCAGACCAGAGGCTGGAACACGCACGCTGTTCACCATGTAGCATCTTGAGGTATGAACACCCATGTTCTCACAGTCCAGATTAGCTGTCCATGTGCATGCTCTCACCCCAACAGACCTGCAGTTACAAGCATCAGGTAGGTCATGCCACAGTGCAAGAGCAAGAATAAGAGCATCAAAATCTGGACGTCAGGTTGAGGGTAGTAACTACAAAATTCCACTGAGAAAACTGGAAACAAGAAATTGTCCTTTAAAATTAATAAAATATGTCACCCACATTAAACAGGCAGCACAGTACAGACTTAAATGAATCTGATAGACTAGAACTAGATGGAAAAATCAATTATATGTTCTACAGAACTGAAATGGAGACCTGACTGGAAGTTTTCCAGTGGAAAGAATTTTCTTACAAAATGCTGACTACAGTTAACTGTCTTGAGGATAATTTTGGCCTTCAATAAAAAAAAACATCCAAAGAAAAACATGGAAATATAATTTTATAGCATTGAACATTTTTCTGTTTAAATATCATCATTCTTCTTCTTTGTATTGCAAACTATAGCCTCTTCCCAAAACCTTATTTCAACCAAAGTCTTCATTTTTGTTAGCACAAGATGTTTTAACCATATTGTATTTTTCATAATTAGGATTCGTTTGCAGTATTCATTCTGGAATGGAAGAAACTTCAAAGTTGTAAAATGCTGTCTGCAATGAAAAATCTGCCTTCTGGATTAGCTGTTACTTTCCTCCACTGAAATAACATTCACTTACTGGCTTGTTCTTTTATTTATATGAGAATATATTTCAGCTTTTGAAAGCAAAGGACAATTGTTGACTAGGACATTCTTCTCAGACCTTACAATATGTCTCCAGGAATGCAAGAAAATTTTGCTTTTTTGGTATGTACCAAATTCCTACAAATAGTTATGTGATAAATATGTCTGAGTAACTCAGATTTATTAAACTTCGCTACATTATATTATTTAATGAATTTATATTTAATTTTTCTTCTATTTGTTCACCCCTAAGATTCAGGCTGAAAACTTCCCCGATCTATATGGAATCCCTAATGAAGATAAGCAAAAGATTTACATTTTTTAATCATGTGTCTGGATTTTTTTTTTAATTTATGTGAATAGTAATGAAAAAGTATGCCCCCAGGACATGCAAAGAACTTCTCTGATAGTACATCAACAGGGACTGCATATCTGAGAATAAATAAATGTAGAAAACGATTGCTTGACAGATTCCAGGGGAGGGAAGAAAGAGAAGAAGCCAAGGAGAGCTGCCATTTCCTCAAAGAAGTGATAGTAAGGGACAAACATTCCAGTTAGGGTAGGGACTAGCTTGGGTAAAAAAGTGGCTTTGAGTGCTACAGGGGAAAAAAAAAAAGTGGAAACTATGTTGTGTGAATTAAGTGTAAATTCTAAAAAAGAGGTAAGATGGCCAAAGAATGCCCTGCTTCATGTCTCAACAAGGTTGCAACAGTTGGCAAAAGATTTATTTTTTTTTTATAGTTTTTATATCAGTCTTTTTTCTGTGACCAGGCAACCAGAGTGATCCATATTAGTGAAAGAGAGGCAAGACTTTGGCCTTGAGTAGATAACTGTAATCCTCTAGAAATGTTTTAATCAACAGCAAGGAAATAAATAGCACTCAGCATGAATTCATCAAGAACAAATTTATGAGACAAAGTGAATTTCATCCTATGGTGGGGTAGTGAGACTTGTGGGCAAGGGCAAGCATCTTGACTTCAGCCAGGCACTGAATGCTCCATCTTGCATTTTCATGACCAAGGCATGGAAATGTGGTGTTGATGGAGGGAGTGGGCATCTTTGAGAACAGTCTAGGCAAATATCTTTAAGGAATGGCAAAAATTTTTGAGAAGAAGGAAGGGCTAAGGGATCGTCAGAGTACCTTCCCCACTATTTTTCTCTGTTTCTTTGACTTTGTATGCACATAAATTATTATTATTATTATTACTTTTTTGTGTGTGTTTTTTCATTCTGTTCTTGTTCTGCCCTGAATCCCATCTTGTTTTTACTTGCCTGGTTGATGCTGAGCTCTCCATAATGCCTGTTGAATTACATCACAACTGTTTCTTAGTTCCAAGTGGCACCAAGACCTGACAGCCTCTTTTACCAGAGAAGTTTCTTTTTTTCCTTAAAATCATTACATTCAGTGACACAAGGCAGATAAAGAGAATTGTTATTTATCTCCACTTTGTAGACAAGAAAAGCCAGGATCCACAGAATCCATAGCAAAGCCAGTAACAGAACTCAAATCTCCTGGATCCCCAGAGAGTATCTTATGTGCACGACTATCCTATTAAACCTGAGGGCTGGACAGGCTGTCATGAACCATTGATGAGCTTCACATCAGCAATTGCTATCTTCTTTCTTTCTGAAGGTGAGTACGGGAGCAACTGGGCTGAATCTAAATTGTGAACGCTCAGAAAACACTCCTGGGGCTTGAACAGCCCAATGAATCCAAAGCTTAGATCTTAGCATTGCACACTAATGAGCCTTTAAAAGCTCCCCTCAGGTTGTTTGGAGCCACTCCCCAACCACAGATTCAATTCTCTCTATACACTCTGAAAAATGCAGTCTATTTAATATTCTACTCACAACCTGGCTTGGGGCTACTTGAAGCTATTGTTTGGGTTTGGTTTTTTCTGGTCTGTTAATTACACCTACAACTGGCAAACTACCATTCCTG
>NW_009716705.1:0-43166 GCF_000703405.1 Apaloderma vittatum | reverse complement strand
AAAGCCACAGTGTGATGTGTCCCCAAGCCAAATCACATATGAACTTAAGCTGGAAAGCTAGGAGTCTGCAGCCAAACACAACAAAAACTGAGCTCTAGAGGTATCGCCTGAGCATATGTAGGCAGCAGTCAAGACAAAATGAGAAGACGCCAGAAGGGCAGATCCTTTATGGCAATCCTTTATTCAGGCAAAACTTTCATTGGTTTTAGGGAAGTGAAGGCATTGGAGCTTGGATTTGCAGTGCTTATAGGCAGGTGACTGCAAATCCAGAAGCCTCCCTGAGGAAAGACCCTCCCTGTGATACCTATTTACAATGGAGATGCTACTATTGGGCTGTGGTGCTTTTCATCTCACTGTATCATCTGGAACCACCAGCAGCTTGGACACCTCCAACAGCCCAGCACCGCCCACATAAAGCTACGATGGAGCTTGGGAGCACCCCTGCCAGGGAAGATGCTCCCCTGGCTGCTCGCACATACATAGTGAGGCAAAATGGTTTCAGGCATGCTTCTTTTGTAACAGCAGAAGGGGCAGAGCTGTCATATCTGCAGGTATTTCTTCCAGCAGCAGCTGGAGGTGTGTTAGGTGGTGTTGTTATGTCCAGTGCCCAGCAGCACTGAGCCAAGCCCTCTACACAGCTCCTCCTCACAGCTGGCATCACCAGCCCCACTGATTTGGGGAGGGGAGAGGTCCTCAGGACAGACACCCAGGCACAGGGAGACCCAGCTCACGCAGGAGAGCTGTGCCCGCAGGCAGCAGGGATCTGCTTGCAAGGACTACATGCCTCTGCAAATCCAAAAAATGCAAACAAGGCTCCTGAAGGCAGTGCAGAGCCTTGATCTCCTGTGGTTTGTCAATCCCACATGTACAACAGCCAGGGGTGACAGGGAATTTTCACTCAGCACCTCCCTGTGATGCCGTGGCAATGGATCAAGCCAAGGCCACCACTGCTGCAGGTCCTTGGTAGTCATGGTTCACTGTGGTTGCGTGTCCCAGAGAGGAAAAGGGCATGGATGCAGAGCTGGCCACAAGGCAAAGGGTAGACCAACTCTAAGAACTCCCTCTGAACTCATGCATTTTCCTGGGAGAACACGGTGTATGGCCACCAAGACCTTCCCCATGGGAGTGAGAGGCAAATGGCCGTGTGTCTCCTCCCAAGTGACAGCCAGTCAGCAAACCCCACACAAGGACAGTTGTAAACAGTCCCCACCAGGAGGGACAATTCAGGCTGAAACAGTTACGACTTCGAGTGAATGCAACCAGAATGGAATAAAAACTAACTAGAATGGAATAAAAATATTTTCATTTTACAAATTCTGGGGTGAACATTTTTTTGCATTTTTCACAATTTGTGGAACGTTTTCAAAGTCTTTCAACTTTCTGGTAGTTGAGCTTTGAGTTTCTTGTTTGCTGCCAAATACAATAAACTAAGTGGTGGCCACAGGGTAGCACTTTTCCCTATTTTTTCACTTTTCTCTTTGTTACCCTAAGCTTTCAAGATGTCATAAAAATGTGGAAGTTCTGAGAATTTAGAGAGGAAGGAAAATGAAAAGCGACAAGTGGGGAGACAAACAGGGGTTTTTCAAGAAAAATAGATCAACAGATTCTGAACTGGCAAATGGGACTTCTCTCAGAAATCTGAACAGACTGAACGTAAATTGCAGGGCCACCCTCAGTCAGTTTGTGTAGCCTCTGCCTCCCCTCGCAGATCTGCTGTACAGGGACATGAAAGAGTTTTGTGCTTTATTACAAGTGCGTTTCATGCCATACATCGAAGAAGTCTGAGGCAGCTTCATTTGGCCAATTCATCTGGGATCGCGGCTGTGAAGTCCCTTACATAAACATTTCAGAGCCAGTGCAATCCATTTCCTACTTTGCACAAGTAAACCTCTCTTTTTCATAAAATTTTGAGCCCAGAAATTAAAATTGGCTAGAACAAGTCCCTTAGTAGAAAGGCTGCTTTCTACAGCTACTCAAAAGAAGGCATTTTACAAGAGAAACTATAAAGTCATATAAAACAACGCTCCAGCCCCAACAATGAGATGGGGCGGGCTGGCTCACTGCTTGCGCAGTGACAAACCAACATGGAGGGAAAGCTCAGGGATGGCTAGACCAGCAGCTCCCAGCATACTGGGGGTGCTCTTCTGGGTGGTCCTGGTAGATTTGGGGACCGAGGCTGGGCAGGCACAGTTGGAGGGGCTCACGGGTGACCCAGAGAGCCCAGAAGTGCAAAGCTGCTTCCTCAATTTAGCAGCTGTGTCTGGGCTCAGGGTCAGGTTCAGCTGCATACTTTGGTAGTAAACTTGCAAATTTAACACAGAAATACAGTGGGTTTTGGTTTGTTGGGTTTTTTTTAAATGTCTTTTTCCTGCCTGCTTTAATAAACCAATGAGCAGTTTTGTTTGTAGAAAATAATCAAAACCTAAAAACTGCCCTATATTAAAAACTAGTCATTCCCACATCACACTTGCGTGATGCAGGATGGACGCCACCATGATCTGGCAAACAGCAAGGGGCGGGGAAGAGGAAAGACAGGACAAAGGGGCTGGCTTATTTGAGCATTTACCTTTTCCTGAATGAATCTGAAGCAGCAGTGTTGCTGGAAAATAAAATAATGGAAGAGAATTTACAGGGCAACATCTGTTTCAGTGTCAGAATTCATTAGTGAGTAAACGGAGAACACAGGTACACCAGTGGGATTTGGAAAATCTGAGATTACAAGCAAATGTGTCATTCAGGGTCTGTTATTTTCTGTTTCTTGCAACTTTGCTCAACAGATCAAAAGAATTTGAGTCCAGCTAAAGAGTATATGTGAGGCTTAAAAGTATTATGGTACTCATTATCCTTCATGCAATCCTCTTTAATGATTTGTCCTGTGGCCATATACAGGATCACAAATGCAATAAAAGTGGGAAATGTTGAGTTAAAGCAATGGTCTGGCATGGTGATGTCATCTATACAATAAACAAATGTCAATGCAGGGCTATAAATAATCTTTTTATTGTAATCTTGAATTGATCTGATACCAGATGTATACACACTTCATGAAAATTCCTTAGCTTTGAAGAAAGAGGACAATAACCTGCAATATAAAGTTGGATATATTTATATGTGTGCTTCTCATGGGTAATACCTGTTCCAGGCAAGAGGTCACAGAGCCCTTGTTTTTCCTCCAAACAATGCCTATACCTCTGTGCCAACCATGACACACTCTAGCATGGTTGCTAGAAAAATCACTCTGGGTTGGTAAGGATCTCCTCAACAGCAGGCAGGTCCTTAGAGGCACAGAAAAAATATCTATAAAGAACATTTCATTTACTGTATGAGAGGGATCTGTTCTAGTTTACACAGGGAAACTCCCAGGTTCAGAATGCTGTCTCCCAGAGCACCTGAGCTTTCCTTCTGTACGATGCACAGAGCTAAATACATAGTTGTGAAATATCACATAAACATACATTAGCACTGAAATAGCAGTCTTGGGCAGCTAAATCTGTCCTTTTGTTCTGGGCCTCTTTTTAATTCTGTTTCTATGAGATATTTCTGTCCAACAGAAGCTTTTACATTATAACAATTGCATTTACAAAATAAAAAATCCTGTTGCATCAGTCAAGCGCTGTCTTGGGGCTGGCTCAAGCCAATGAGAATCTTTCCATTGACGTCATTAAGCTTTTATTCAGACTCTTAATCTGCAATCAATCAACCCTTAATATTATTCTGCCCCGAACTCCGTGTCTTCTTTTAGTGATAGATAAAAATGACACAAAATGCTTGTCCCAGCTACCAGCGCTGGCGAAATTGCCTGGGTCATGATTACATTTTCAGTGAGCCTCAGTCAGGACTTATCCTGAAATGCGCTGTTTTGCCTTTTCTCCCTTGTATACATTCCTCTAGCTTCATGTTTTGGCTTTCGTGCCACACTGGTCTGCCCCTGCTGATCTAAGCTGGGGAGCCCCATCCCGTGGCATCCTGAGTGCTCCTGGGGACAGGCAGCCTGAGCCTCCGGCTGTCTCCTGGGGCACACAGCGCTTCCCAGAAGCAGGCTCTGGGATGTTAAATTCTCCTGCGGTAGCATGAGGTATTTACTAATGGTGCTGAGAAGCTGCATGAGATTGTCAGGAAAAAAAGATATATAAACCCTAATCTTCTTTGGCCTCTCCCAGCCTTGTGCTTGGTATATCTCGTTAACCTTTCCATCCCCAATGGCTTCAGCCATGGCTGCTTTTGTCCGTGGGGCAGTGTGTCTGCACAGGCTGCCAGGACAAGGAACATCCATCTATGGGTTCTGATGGTAGAGACCTAGACAGGCTAGAGGGCTGGGCAGGGAGAAATCTTATGAAATTCAACAAGGGCAAGTGTAGAGTTTTGCACTTGAGAAAGAACAACCCCATGTGCCAGTATAGGTTGGGGTCTGGTGTGTTGGAGAGAAACATAGGGGAAAGGGACCTGGGGGTTCTGGTGGCCAGCGGGATGCCCATGAGCCAGCAATGTGCCCTCGTGGCCAAGAAGGCCAATGGCATCCTGGGGTGTATTAGAAGGGGAGTAGCTAGTAGGTCAAGAGAGGTCCTCCTGCCCCTCTACTCTGCCCTGGTGAGGCCACATCTGGAATATTGTGTCCAGTTCTGGGCCCCTCAGCTCGAGAGAGACAGGGAACTGCTTGAGAGAGTCCAGCGCAGAGCCACAAAGATGATGAAGGGAGTGGAACATCTCCCTGATGAGGAAAGGCTAAAGTTGCTGGGTCTCTTTAGCTTGGAGAAGAGGAGACTGAGAGGTGACCTCAGTAATGTTTACAAATATGTCAAGAAGGAGCATCAGGAGGACTGTGCCAGGCTCTTTTCAGTGACGTCCAATGACAGGACAAGGGGCAACAGATACAAGATGGAACATAGGAGGTTCCACAAAAATATTAGGAAAAACTTTTTCACTGTGAGGGTGACAGAGCCCTGGCACAGGCTGCCCAAGGAGGTTGTGGAGTCTCCTTCTCCGGAGACATTCAAAACCCGCCTGGACGTGTTCCTGTGTGACCTACTGTAGGTGATCCTGCTCTGGCAGGGGGGCTGGACTAGATAATCTTTTGAGGTCCCTTCCAAATTCTGACATTCTGTGATTCTCTGATTCTGTGATTCTCTGATTTTATGATACGGACTTTATTTCTTTTTATGTTCTGGTGGTCTTTTTGGTATAGCTTCATCATATGTCACCTGCCGAAGGAAAGGGAATAGATGCCTGGATCTACCCCTGCAGGGGCAGTTGCACAGGGCTATATACAGCTCAATAAACGTTGCACACACCACTCCCAGCCTATGCTGTGGCTGTAACTGGGGTGAAACAAGTTTCCTCATTTAGCAGCAGTCTTTTCTGCAGAAACGAAGAACCAAAACGCAGGGCACTATCAGAGGTGTCTGAAACACAGCCTGGGTACATTGAACATTGAGAGGTCACCTGGAAGAGGACTAACAGAAGGGCAGGCTGCACACCAGAAACAAAATCAGACACAGGCAGCATGGAAACATTCACAACAGAGATCACCGCTGTGCCAGAAACTGCAAGGTCATAGGTGGGAATGGTGGCCTGCTGCTTCCTATTGCAACTACGTCACCTAGATTTGGAAAGGGTTCAACAAAGCCTTGGCTGTACTTGCTTCAGTGCTTAGGTGTCCCTGAAAGAATGAAAGTCAACAAGCAACGCCACGAGATCAGAGAACAGGGAGAACAGTTTTAAGCTTAAACTTTAAAGGACAGGGCATTAGGGATTCCTCTTGGGGCTGCAGACAGCAGAGCTACAGGTACTCACCTACTCCTGAAGGTGTCAGAGACTTTGCCCAGTGACTAAGCTGGAAGCCAAAGGGTCAGATTTAGAGGAATATAGAGCACTCAGATCCAGAGTGCAAGTCCAGAGAGTGCCCATGTATCTAAAATAGACCAGAAGAAGAACAGGCACCACTTCCAGGTTTTTCAGTCCTCGGTCCCGCATCTTATTCATGCTGACTTCCTCATTCACGCCGTGGATTGAGAGATAAAGAGATCGTGTGCAGATTTGTGACAGGAAAGGAAGTTATCATGGAACAGAGGCATGCAGAGCTCAGGGCTCTTCTGCCCAGCTAGCAGATGGCAGCCTTCTCTCAAACCAGTGGGCAAGGACTGCCTAGCACTGGTTTTACAGACTCAAGAGGCAGGAGTGTCCCAAGGGCTTGACTGGAGATCAGAAAGAAAGGGGAGAAGCAAAGCTTAGAAGAAGCATGCTTAAACAGCTGACACATCTGGTGAGGGCACATCGAGGCTGTCTTGCAGGAGGCACTTTTTTTTTTCCTAGGAGGTGTATAGGAACTGGGCCACAGGTCTGTCCAGCCCTTCACTGGGGAAGAGTGCTGCAGGCATTCAGAAGTAAACACTGGTTCTTTCTGTTCAGTAAAGAACCTCACAGTATGAGTAGCTTCGTTACAATGCTAAAGGTTACATACTTGTAACCTAAGACTTAATTTGCGGTGAAGCCATAAATTAAATTATTCTCGTCTCTCATCACTCATCGTTTCTGGGAAGATATAAGCAGATACAAGTCACAGCTAGAAAATGAGGAGTAATTGATGGAGCAGCCAGAGGGCTTTGTTGTAGCCACATTAATTTTGTGTTTGTGAATTATGCCAACAATAGAAAAAATATTTACATGCATTTGTAGCACATTCCGGATAATCTCTTGGTGCGTAAATTATGTGCAGGTACCCTGATACAATACATTCTGCAGTGATAGGCTGTATCAACAACGCATATGTCTGTTTCTGAATTACTGCTGAATATTGCAGGTGCTCTGTAAGACTGAAGGCCTTTGCACTATAAATCATAGGAGAGCAATAATTTTAGGCTTTCACAATGAGAAAGCTTGTTCTGGAAAACTTTTCCCTCTCAAAGGCCCCCTGTTGAATTTGGGTGGTTTGGACTTGCAGGTCTCCCTACTTTTTCTAGGCTGGGATTTACAGATAGAAACTAAAAAAGCAGATCTATGTCTTCAATATTTATCACAGGTGTGAATATAATATAACACTAAAGTAATGGTGCCCAGCCTAGGAGGGGAGATGAGACATTTCCTTATGTGACTTATGGCCACAGGAAATTAAACAGTTTAGGCGAGGATGGACAAAAGATGTTATGTGTAGAATTGTTTCTTGCTCAGTATTGCTACTCCCTGGCCCCAGGGGACCTGCTAACAGCCCGGCTCCTGTCACAAGGGTTCTGACATTTCGGGTGTCCTTAGAGACTTACCATCTGGACATACAAGAAATGCAAATGTCAGTTCACAAGACATAATTTTCTTGCTCTCAGCACTGCAGGGAAAAAAAAACCACAAACCAAAAACCAAACCTGGAAAATATTAAATGAATTTAATTAATGACACATAAATCGAAAGCAAAAAGGATCCAGGGAAAGTTATTGTACAAAATACCATGATTTTTTAAAACATCTAATTGATTGGATCTGACTGACCAGCTTGTATTCAAAGGTGTGTCAGTCCTACAGCCAGAGAGGCCAGTCTCCCTCTAGCATTGTAAAACTATTAAAAATGGATGACACCTTGATTTTCCACCCTAATAACACAGTTTGACCAACCTTGGCTGAGTGAATCATCTGCGTAAACAGCTGTAAAGCGGTGCCGATTGCGTTGGAGCTCGAACTTCTCTGCTCAGGCCATGTGAACCAGAGCTCCCAGCAGAGAAGGAGAGGTACCACATACTGCCTGAGAAGTGCAGGAGGACTGTGATGGATGGCTGGGCAGCCCGGCACGGGAGGAAGGCTGCTCTGCCAGCCTCGGCAGGTCTGCCCCAGTTTGCATTAGCAAGCAGTAGTTGCTGGAGTCAGCTGTATCATGCAAAAGCTTTTGAGGAAAATGGTGGCTGAAGCTCTGCAGGCAACTGCCTTGTTTCTGACTCGCTGACTAAGTAGAAAGGGAAGAAGAATCAAAAAAGTAATTATCCATCTGGGTCAAACAAAGCAGGAGGATTAAGAAGCAGTGCCTAGGGCCCCCAGGTACCCGGACAAGCATTTCCGCAGAGGGGATTAGCACAGCCGGGCTCACGAGCTGAGCTGGGCTCATGAGTTTCCAGCTGATTTACTTCCCCATCTCTGGTCCCCCCAGGTTGGGAGACCCGCAGAAAGCTCCCACTGAGCTTCTGCCCCTGGACGGAGAAGCCCATCAACCTGGGGCAAGCTGTAACTCACCTTGACCCAAAAAACAATGTCAGGGAGAGGGACAAGCTTTTCGAGTGGTCCTGTCCAGCCTTCTGTTCCCAGTCACCAAAAGGAAAATTAAGAAGGACTGGGGCTGTGCTGTTATTCTTCTAAATACATGCTACTGATGTCTGGGTAGCCTCAGCTGGCAGCACTTTTGGATTTCTATTCTTATATTTGTATATTTTAAGCTTAAGAGAAGCAGCTGAGGCCACAGGCTAGGTACTTTCAGCAAAATCCCAGGGAAAGGAAAAAAATAACCAAACAACCAAACAAATCAACACAGAACTGTCTAATAAAAGTTCCCTTAGAAGGTGGGTATCTCAGCACGCTGCCTTGCTGCCTGCCTCCTGCGCAGAGGCGCTCGGTGATGATGCTCAGTGAGGGTGAGGAGTGGGGCATCGAAAGGGGGATCAGGAGCACTCCTGAGGGGTGGGATTCTGCCTCCCACTAAAGGAGATGGGAAAAGCTGCACTACTGCTGTGGCAGCTGCAAACAGAGGCCACTTTCCGTTGTGTTTTAAATGAGTTCTTGCCGAGCTGTGTCTTAGAGGAGCTCTTGGTTTCACCCCTGCAGGCACCGCTTTTCACAAAGGCACGCTATAAACTCAGCGAGCATGTCAACGTGACATGAAGGTAACCAGAAGGGAAACAACCTCAGGTCTGTTTTTTTCACTCTTTCTAAATATATGGGCAATGACAGGTGTAAAATTACACCAGCCAGGCAATAACTCAGACCTGTTTGAGTGCCAATTACGTGTCTTTTTACAACATTGGGCCTCTGCCTGAACACATCATTTAGGAGAAAAATATGTTGTAAAAGTGTATTCATTTAAAAGAATGCCATAAAAAATTATTCTTAATATTGGTCTCACTTGTTTAATCTTCAGTCTTTTTCTCTGCTCCTCCCCCATTCTGGGATAAGTGAGCTCTGGATGCCCTGTGCTGTGTGCACAATCTTCTAGAGTTAGCGAATAGGCCATTGAAAATAAATACACATAAATCTTAGCCATGTATGGTCTCCAGCTGGGGAAAATGGCTTACAAAACTCAGAAAGATGACCGCCCATTAAAAAAATGCTGGACACTATTATTTTGATGGCAGGGACTCAAGCTATGCAGCGTAGGGCACAGTTTACAGGAGTCTGCTGATTTAACACGGTGGCTTGGCAGGCAGATCAGCTTGCTGCCCGAGGCACAAGGTCCGCCTTGAATATGCCCTGATGCTAGAAGTGAGAGTTTAGTCTATGTGATTTGATTAGTAACATCTAAATATTAGGTGGAGATAACCTGAAGCCTTGGGGACTTCTGTGGCCAGCCAACACACCCCTACAGTGGCAGAAGACTCGAAGAAGATAGGCGAGGATGATGCAGTCATGAAACTCAGAAAAGCCTGTAGGAAATGACCACGGCTCTCGTAGAGGAAGCTGAATTTATCTCAACACAAAGGGGACTGGAGGATGGCTTTTTTTTTTTAGATAAACAGCTGTGTCTGTTGAGTAGGTCAACTGGTTTTGTAAATGGGCTTCCCTCAAAAAATCAAAAGTATTATCTTCCTCAGCCAGCATGGGGGAAGTGTATTTGTGGCTCAGTCCAAGACAGAGTCTAAAAAACAATCAACCAACAAAATGAACCGTGAAGAGAGCAACAGGCTTGGGCTGCCTTCAGCCAGTAACGGGAATCATGTTTGCATTGTGTTCCAACTGTACGTCACAATCACATTGTGTTTGCACTGTGAGTTCAGCACATTGCTCTGTCGCTCTGTTGAGTTAGAATCCCATGCAATGTCAAACACCTACAACTAAGTAAACTTTACATCCAACCCTCCTTGCATGAAACATCTGTAAGAACCTGGTCAGAGGGTATTGGACTCATGACAACTTCATGCCTTACCCTCATCAGGAGACATGCTTAGGAATTGATTTCCTAAGCCCTTTGGAGCACGTTGCTCCTGCCAGTATAGCTGATTGCATATTCTTGGGAGAAGTTATCACATTTGGTATCACTGCAGTTTCCAGTATTTCCCCATAATTTCCCAAACTGCAGACAGTTACGAGAACTAATGTGGAACCACAACTCCTCCGCACAAGCCTCTAGAAATCTTCTCACCTTTATGCCCCCAAGTTTCTACTCAGGCCCTTCTCCCCCATATTTTTATCCCTCATGCCACTCACACTCAAGTATTGGGGCTCTGATGAGCAGAAAAACACAAGAACCAAGAAACCCTAAAATAGTTGAACTGTGTCAGATGTACATGGAAGTGCTTTGTCTTCCAGCAAAGACATATTTATAAGAAATCATTTCACACGTACAGTTATGCTGCTGATCGACATAGTTTTCTTTTGCTGACACTGTATTCCTCAGTCTGTGAAAGCTGTTTCTTTCCTGACAACCTCTGTTTTAATAACACTTCAAGCCATTTAAAAATCTGCACTGCAAGCATAGTCAAGGAGTGTAGAACAGCATAGAAATCAGGGCTAGAAGAACACAGCCAAGTCTGGGGCTCACACAGATGTTTCTGTGCACAGCTACACAGCGTACTGCTATGAGTAGGAGGTACCCCTTTTGGTAAAGGAGCTGCAAAGCAAGACTTAGGGGCTGCACATTCCCATGTATGGGAGAAAATACACATTTGTTAACAGAGAAACAATCTGCACCAAATTTCGGACACGTATTTCCTGGGTTGCTAGCTTCAGCTACCACCTTAGCTTAAACTAAGGTGTCTTGCTGTAGGGTTTTTGCATGTGAATTCATGACAAAAGCTGGGGTTCCTGCTCTGCTTTGACCTTCTCAATATAATTCTAGCCTGGGGCCACCCTTGCCCTTTCTGAATTTACTCCCCAAGTCCCAATTTACAGCAACCTCATCCCAGCCAGAGATAATGAGATGTTTCCTGAACTCTGGGGTTCATTTCTCAGCATCACCACAATCCTTCCTTCCCTCCCACCATCATTGCCATAGACTGAGCTGAAAGTTTATCATTTAGACTAATTTGCATTTCAAACTCAGATCAATGAAACCAAGAGGCTAAAACAGATTCAGTGGAGCAATCAAGCAGTGAAAGACGTTGCCTTTCCCCATGGGAGAGACCTGCCTGTACGGCTCATTTGCTCTCCCAAACGTTGCAGAGGGTGAGGGGAGAGCTACAGGGGCTCCTGGGTTTGGAACATTTATGTTTCTTAGGATTCCATTGGGTTCAGATGTAGTAAACTCGCAGACAGTTGTACTGAGCATCTTTTAATCTAAATAAATCTAAATAAATACAATCAGTGTAATGGTCCAGTGGTTCTGAGTCAGTCAGCAATTAATGGCCCTCTAGGGGAAAGCCTGTGGCTAATTGGTTTATAGAGCTGATCAAACTGGAAGCAACATCAAAAAGCAGATTAGGAGAAGGAAGCAAAGTGCACTTGTGAAAGGAGATTTTAATTACTACAAGAGGGGAGCAAAAAGACTACAACAGCTGCTTGTCTTACCTGTCTGCCTTGGAAAGGCCAAATCCTGCAAACACATTGCCACAATATATTCTGCAGGATGCCTGGGCATCTGCTTGGATCTATTTGCAGGACACTCCATTAAATAATTATGTGCCTTGGGTCCGTAGAGAATACTGCATTGGAAGCACTATAAACTCTGAGGAAAAAGGCCTTTCATTCAAAATAGTTCAGGTTGTTAGTGAGATTGGGCCAGCAGATGGTAAATACCAGCTTGTAATACAGTATAATGCAGTTTGCTGCAGAAAAATGTAGCATAATTTAATATGAGGGCAAGGAACCAATCACTCAGAGCAATGAGCAGGGAAGGGATTGAGAGTATTATGGAAAAATCATTGAAACCATGAGGCCAGCGCACAGCTGCAGTAATAAAGTCTGCCATAAAGTGGAAGGGACTGTAAGAGAGGGGGACTTAGTGTAGATGGTATTAGTCAGAGCCCCATCTGCTCTAAGCCCCACACCACATAAGGGCGCTCAGGGGGGTACAGGGCAGCTCAGGCCGAGGGCATCTATTTTACTACCAGATTTACAGAGAGGAGGTGATATGCATGGAGGTTCCAGCATCACGCAGGATGCTCTGCTACAACAGAGAGACAAGCTGGCATGGAGCTGAACCCAAGTTTGTAACTGTCATGTCTTCAAGTCCTAACATACACAAAATTTCTTGTGTTTTTCATGTTTTCTGTTTATTTTGCTCTAAATAAGGCCCAAGTAGGGATTTTGCAGTTTGTGTGACCAGCCAGCAACTCTGGACAATCCCCAATGCCCTGATGCTGAGGCAGCCTGGAACATAGGCACACCAGGGAGCCAGCACACAGGAAAAATTCCCAACATCTTTTACTGAAACCAACCTGTCCCCCCCCAAGCCCTTTCCAGATAAAATCAATCATCTTCCACAAATTCCAGAAAACCTGGGATACATTTCTGCAGAGAAATATGGGAAAATGACTGAATTATTTAATACCATCCCTCTGAATTTTTTGGCAAAATTATCTCTCAGATGACTATGATTTTCTGATTTGTTAAGCAGGAAAATTCACTTTAGATCTGGAAGTCAAGCTGAGATCCACCTCATTGTGTCTCATTCCTAACCCCAAACAGCCTGCAGACCAGGCTGAGCTGCATTACCCCTGAGTGTTGCATGCTATTGTACCCCAGCCCTTCGCACTGGGGGCCGCCTTTGTCTTCCGTGGGATTGAAGAGTGATGAATGAGTGCAGAATCTGACTGAGCAGGTATTAATGAAGTTTAGTACTGTCTTTGGCCAGCCACAGTGACCACCACTTGATAGCTGAAGAAACTATTGCATTCCACAAGAAACCATATAATTAAACCTCCAGGAACCTCCACATCAAACGCAAGTATGTGCCACTACTCCAGATGAAAGCACGCATGAGGCATAGAAGGGGGGAGAGCTTTTACTGCCTCTCCTTTACAAAGGCTTATGTGTTTGAGAAAGAGGCTGAGCAGCCAAGGGGAGCTAGCAGAGGAGCTGTGAAAGAAGCCCTCGAAACAAAAACACTCCAATAGTCCAACATAAAAAGCTATGCAAGAAAGGAAGGGCATCTGACTGGGTTAGATATGTTAAAACAAGAGATTATCCCATTTTCTCTGATTTTTCCTGTGATTTGTGACCAGTGCATACCCATAGTGCATCAACAGAGATACATCAAAAGAAGTACCTTCCTCATCACCACTTTGCCTTTGAAGGAAATTGTCCACCAGTCCTTTATTTGGCTAAAAGCTTAGGGTCAAAAAGGAAAAGCAGTACTGATGCTGCCTGAGATGTGAGAGTGCAACTCAGCCTCTGCACTGTCAACGTGCAAAAGGAGCACGTGAAAAAAATTCCTGCCATTGAAGTCACTAGACTGGTATTTTGATTCGCACATGGAATATATCTGCTAAGGAAGTAGATGCCAATTTTATACAGGCAATCTTGAGAGTAAAACCACACTTTAAATAATGAGAGAATGGAGAAGTGCATCAAAGGTTGGAATGAAGCTTCACATTACCGTGAATAAAAGCTAGCAGTGCTCTGGATGCCTTCAGAGCTGAACCTATGTGATTTTCTCATAAATAAGTTAAGTGAACAAAATGAAGTTTTATGCACGTTAATTCACTTCCCACAGGTGGAGAAATGTGAGGCATCTCTAACCCTCTCCCTCTCTTGGATCCAGGCTCAGTTACCCAAGTGCACGTCAGAGTTCTGTGCCGAACGGCACAACCTCAGAGCCCCTTTTACCCAAAATCCCCATCTTCATTCATGCACTCAGCGTCCCCAGTCACACAGAGCCTGCTGCATCCCCTGCAGCACAAGGGACACCGCAACAAGCCCGAGTCCTGCTGCCGACCCCTAGAAGGGTCAGTCGGGATTGTCCCTAGCAGGATCTACCAGACCTGAAAGCAACAACACAACTGTCCTCAAACCACTTCAGAGCAAGGCTGTCTGGGTGCTGAAGGCTGGGGTCCCAGTTTGCCCAGAAACGTGGTCTCCCCTCTTCTGTCTGCCTTCACAGCAGGCTTGGTCGGCACCAGGGTTATGGCATTGAGTTGAATGACTGCGTTTTCACCAGCTCTGTCCCCGTGTCCCTGGGACATCCTGAAGCACATTCCCCATTTCTTTGGGTGGCAGACGCAGAGCCACATTACGGATCTGGAGTTGCGGGTGTGGGTGAGGGTCCTGTCCCAGAGGAGTGCAGGGGGACGGTGCCATGGGAAGGATGGATGCACTAGCCTGCTCCCTGAGCATTTCAGCTTCACATCCCTTCCCAGGCCAGCTACACCTAGTGGAAAATGGCAGCCACTTTGTATGAGCAAGATTTGTCTCAGGAGAGAGGAGAGGTTAGGGACAGCACGCCAGAAATCATGATCAAAACTGTCAGCCAGCCGGGATCCAGACAATTTGAACTGGAAACACTCTGAGCTAGAAAATACAGTCCTAATGGATGCTCAGTTGCACCTGCCCCAACTTTGTTATTACTATCATCCTGAAATGAGAAGTGGGACAGTTTAAGTGACCTTTTTCCCTTTGATTTTGTGATGATCACAAGATAATACTTTTACTTTATTTTTACATTATGGTCTACTAGTGACTTCCCCCAAAATGATGAAACAATAACTTTTAAGGAAGTATAAAATATGATTTTTTTAAGCTATGTTTTTTAAAAGAATTTAAATTACTTTTTTCCAGGTGGATTTCTTCTGACTTCTCCTTGTACAGGTAATGGAAATAGCTGTTTTTATTTGTGTTCAGAATGATCATTTTTAAACACCCACATTTTCTGCAAAACAGGAATGAGAGGTTTGAAGAGTCAAGCTCTGAGTGACAGCTCAGGCTTTTGCCACGGGGGCAATATCCCTTGTAGGCAACATCTGTAGCCTTGTTCAAGACCTCTAGGACGGCAAAAGGAAGGCATTAGCCATGGAGTTGAGTCTTTCTTGTTTCTGCGTAGGTTTTCTCCATCCTATTATATGTACCAGCAGAAACCCCTTACAGAGCACACACATGGGCTACTTGGCTGTTGTGGTAGGTAGCACTCTAAACCCTAGAAGAAGAGTCCCAAGGAACGTCCAGCCTGGGCAGAGGGTACCACTGCTGACTGGTAGTGCCAGATGGTTACACTAGTGTCAGGGCTGCATCTGAGTCCCCTTTACATAAGCACTTTCAGTTGGACAGGACGAGTTGCCACCGTTGGTAGAGATCCTCATTCAGCACAGGATCGCAGCTTTGCCAGTTAAAGTACCAGATAAGGTTCAAGTCATGCAGGCTGGAAGCAGCATTCTTCATGAAGTTGCCAGACAAGAGTGGCTACACCTTTGCCCCCTTCCCCATCCCACCATGCTGCTGAGCACAGCATCTCTCCTTTTCTACCCTGCCACTCCAGAGAGAGGGGTACCAGAGAGGCAGGAGGAGGGCTAGCCGTCACTGCCTGTGCTCCTGCAAAGCCAAGGGCAAGACTGGGGAGTAGTGCCACAGCTACAAAACCTCTTCAGGGCCTTCTCATCATGTAATCTGCAGTTTGCATTTCGTATACCCAAAAGCGCAGAGGCGCACAGGATCTAGTTAAGGATCTCAGGCTGCCCAGGGAGGTGGTGGAGTCACCAACCCTGGAGGTGTTTTAAAAAAAAGTAGATCTAGCACTTGAGGCTATGGTGTAGTGGTTAGGTATGCTGGGATGAAGGTTGGACTAGATGATCTTCAGAGGTCCCTTCTAACCCCTAACATTCTGTGATTCTGTGATTCTGTGATCTCTGCATGCCGGAAGGATGGATCCCTTCCCACCTTGTGCTGTCTGAGCACACAGTGCATTCCCTCTCCTCATTAAATCTGTGACAGATCCAAGGGTGCCACCCCCAAAGCTCATTACAGCTGCCAGAGGCAACAGAAGCGGTCTCATGGTGAGCAGTTAGAGCAGTTTAGCTCCACTCTGCCTCCAACGCATCCTGATCAGATATCCAACAACGTGTGGCTGAATGGGATCCCCATAGAATCGGCAGCCCCCAAGGGATTTTTATTTTACCAATGTATTTTGGGATAATTGCTCCAAATAATTTTAAACAAGGCTAAGAAAAATACTTCCACCCTTTATTTTGACTGCAGCTGTCAGTAGCAGTTCTTGAAACAATGGATTCTTGTGTGCTATAAGAAACTTTGATCTGGCATGGGTCCTTTCCTGAAGAAGCTCCAAGAAGAAGAAAGAAGCCCAACTCATTCCAGGACAAAACAAAAAGCTATGTTCTTAAACACTCAACATCACATTTAGACTCATTTTGAAACATCTGCATAATCCAAATACAGATCAAAGCCTGGATGCCTGAAAATATTCCCCCGACGATGAATGTAGGATTACAGTGACTCCATACATCACACGACAGGTGGTGGGATACCGAAGGATCACATTTCTGGAGCCACGTAGGGTGCATGCCAGGAGAAATTTCACACATGAAATAGATCAAGCAAAAGGGGTCTTGAGTGATAGAGAAACCTCTCGGTCCTGACCTGGCTGCTGCTGGACCTGGGCCTCGGTGCTGGGCTCTCAGGCTGGGCTGTGCTGCCGACATGGTGCGGACCTGGCTCTGGATCACAGCTTCCTGGGCTCAGCTGAGCAAAGCACTTGAGTCAAGGAGCTCTTGGGTACCACCCATATAGGCATTATTTGGGGTGCTGTGCTGACTGATAGGCAAGTTAGAACAGTTAAGGTAATTAAATTGTTTCTTGTCAATCAATTGTAGATCTCTTTAGGGATCTGTTGTCAATGATGAGAAAGATAGTGGTTACTGTTAATGGAGCCAAGGTGGGTAATGAGCTGCCCTCTAGGGAATATTCCATTCTGGAGGCAGATGTTTAGGGAATGTTTAAAAAAGAAAGATTTTCTTTAGCTGGGACAGAAATTCCAGTGCCTTCACAGTACCTATAACAACACATCCATACATAGATACGTTCATGCACATGCATGAGAATAAGTATTTAACATATATACGATGTACATACTTATATATATTTGCAGGTATTTATGTAAGACTTTTCCCACTAGACTAGGTCAGTGCAAAAGATATCTTGGGTAATGGTCTTTGCATTGCATTTTTTTTAGCTTTCACAGTGGGAGAATGAAAAGATAATTTTCCTATAAAATCTAACATCGTTTGGAGGCTTGTTTTATTTGCCTTTTGTGGTCCACCCAAGCTGTTGGGAATGGGATTCTATCAGTGCAGGATGTTAAAGGGCACTGTCCCCATCAATCACAATCCCAGCACACTGCCCTAAAGGAGAATGTATGAGCATTAGAATGTCTAAGCATAAACCCAGTGTAAGTAGATTTAATGGGCTCTTCCTCTGGCATGAATACAAACTCCTGCATCATGTGCTGTAAACATAAATGCAATCTATTTACTTTACCTTACTCTTATCAAGGAGTTTCCAGTGAAACTGTGACCACTGCATGTAGAAATCTTGGATGAAGAAATTTTCGCACAAAATACACAAACAAAAGCCTATGTCTTCCTTACTTTGATGGGATGGCTCTGCCCTGCAGCTGAGCACCCATACTCAGCTGTCATTGGAATACATATTTGGGAAGTGACACTGGTCTGTACCTGGACCTGCTTAGGAAGCATTTCTGAATGCTACTCGCAAGATATAACTATTGTTAAGTGACCAAATGCAGGTTTAGGGACCCAGGCTTAAAAACTGGCCTTGGGACTGCATGTTGCTGCTGTTAGAAACAAGAAGCTGGTGTCATTAAAAAGAAATTAAAAACAAGGACATTCACAAAGAAAATAACACCCTTCAATAAAAGAGGAAAGTGTGTTGGCTCCCAGCCAGTGGCACTCACTCCAAAGCAATTTCAAGATAATGGCTCATTCATTAAGTATTGCTCAACAGCAAAGCAGCAAGGGTGATGTGCAGGAGTCAGAATCCCCTTTGTGATGGGGTTGGGGTCTGGGAACAACCAGCCGCCCCTCCACAGAGTGCTGCCGGCTGCAGTCCACTTGATCAAGGCAGAACAGAGGGTACAGGACAACCTTCCAGTATTTTGAGATGCAATTACCCTACTAGCCAGGCCTAGAAACCTGCAGCCTAAACAGCCCTGCTTTGTTAATGTAGTGCAAACCAAACTGATTTTCAGAGGGATCTGCACAGGACTCATTTTGACTGCCTTTTGAACTGCCCATGATTTCCTGCTTTGTGTTTTTTGACAGAAATTCTTCATACTAGGACAATATCCAAGAGACTGATTTATTTGTAAAACTTTGTACAAATGATTAAATGTTAGACAAACACCATTATCTCTCAACTAGCTTATAAATAGATGCCTCAGTTACTACACAGCATTCCAGGCCCAAGGGACATGGATCTCATTAACCAGCCGATATGGCCAACCTTATTAGGAAAGGGGATTGCCATGGGCCTGCTTGTGATTTCACTTCAGTTGAAGGACTTTCTAACATCTTATTCTTGAGGAATAGTCACCAAAAAGAGTTGGTTTAAGATGTACTTGAAATGAAAAAAAACAAAACAAGAGAGAATGGGAGGAAAAAAAAAAGGAGGGAGGAAAAGTTTATTAAGTAGTCACCTTTTATTTCTGTAAGTAATTTATGAGCAAGAAATTTAACTGCATAAACATAATTGGAACAGATTTTGGGAAACAGAGCCCTGTCTAATATCAGTCACATTGGGGCCTCTTCTGATCCTATCACAATTACCAAGTAGCAATACTTTGCCTGACTCAGCAGAAAGGGAGAGCAGTCCTCCCAGAGGGAAGCATGGACTTCCCTGCGTTGGAGGGTTTCCGAAGCTGGGAAGCCCATCTCTCTCTGCAGATTGGTTCGACCAAGTGTGACCTATTTCTGTCCCTTTGAAATCTTTCTCCTGCTTTTGCACTCAAAGGCCACAGCTAGGCCTGAAGCTCCCTTTTTTGAGAAGAGCTGCACAAACAAAGATAAGAACAGGCCTAATTTTGTGCCAAAATGATCTGCAGCAACAAACTTAGGCAGGGTTACAACCATATTTATCTGCATTCCAGCACCATGACTCACATGGCATTAGCTCCTGAAGCGGAACAATGTGAGCTGAAGAGGTTTACACTTGAAGGATAAACAGGCAAAAGAGATGGATTGAGGATCCAACATGCAAGAGAACAAATTCAGGATAGGATTGGTACAATAAAACTTTATTAGTTACTGGGCTTTATTTTTTTTTTGGGGGGGCAAGTGTTTCCCCAGGATTGAGGGTGATGTTTTTCAGAGTTAAGAGTCATGCTAACCTTTAAGAGTTAATCTTTAAAAGTTAATCTTTAAGAACGAAATGGGTAACAGCAGTTCGCCCTGCCTTTGTGCATGGTAGGTGCATGTACTCCTTTTTTTAACTTGCCTTTGAGTCAACGTGTGAATATTCAATTACTAAAATGAGAGAAAGGATTAGGCTATGAATTATGGTTTATCCTAGAGGATTTTATCAGGGTTTTAGTCAGAGCTCACCACTATAGTCACAAAATCCTCTAAAGATCAGGCTTCCATGATCTCTGCACATGGGACTGCACACTTTATTGGTGTAGTTGATTAAAACCCAGATTTTGACGTAAGAAAGGTTCTGGCCTACCTATTTCAGTGTTAGGGTTCATTTAAAGTCTGGGGAGCAGATGTTGGCTTTTGAGAATCCTGCAATAACTTCCCACATGTCCCTGAGTCTGCCTTCCCAGGCGTTGTACTCTCCATCTCCATCCACCTCCTACCAACTGGAAGCCACTCTCAATTTTACGTAAATGTAGTCACTGTTTCACATGCAGCCTGCTTCACTTCTCTATGATTCAGCTTATTTCAGTTAAATGGTGCCAGAAACTGGTGGGTTCGTGTTGCTGCTAATGGGGCAGAGCTCCAGTTAGCTGCTGGTGCAAGACCAGAACAAACCAGTGCCCTGTGAAATCACAGCTGGATGACAGCGATGCTGAAAACATGCTGGAGAGAGAGCAGATGTGAGTGGTAGGAGGAGCAGTAAGGCCAGAAATCTGGACCAGGCCTTCGAGCAGACGGTTCCAGGGACCACAGCTGAAGGGTCTGCCTCTCTAGGATGAATAAAACAACTCAGAGAAGAGCCAGAGATGGGACTGCAGCAGGGTAAGCAATGGCCTCTCTGTTCTGTTGTTACAGTGTGAAGTGCCACATTAATATAGTTGCTGTGGAGGGCAGTGCATGAAATGGCTCAGTTACTGGTGGGAGGCATTTCACTTCTTGGAGGTCCCTTTCTCTCCTTCTTCTGCACCATCTCTGAGCATGATCCAGACTGGATTCCAAGTGGGAGGAAGAAAGGAAACACACAATTACTGATGTGCTTTGCCAAATTTTGAATGGATTCCTTCTAAAACAAATGAAAGCTTGTTTAACTGGCCTGGAAAACATGAATGCATACAATGTTTTGTACTGTCCTTTTTGTAACTCTGTCACACTGGGAGATCGTTAAAGCATAAGACAGAACAACATTATCCCAAGCAGCCTGAATTATAAATCCCAGAGGCTGCATTACACTAAAAAAATCCCTGGGTGATGGAAAGATTGGTCTCTTTGAGTTACCTAGGCAGGGAACATCAGCCTTTTAGCTCAGCATCTCATTAATTTCTGTGCAGCTGGATTTCTGCCTTTGCCAAATTCCCAGCTGGTGGCTGAGGCTTCAAAATTACTTAACGCAGGAGAAACTCAAGGCAGTTGATCAGGATCTGGAGGAGAACAAAATTTCTGTCACCTTGCTTGTAATTTGACAGTCCATTCCACTCAGTCTGGCTGTTGAATTAGTAGGTGTTGAAAAATCAACTCCTCACAAAGAAATGATCTAGCAGTGGAAGATCTGCCACCAGTAGACCAGGTGGTGCTTTCAAGACATGCACTTCTGCTCCAACTGAACTTAATTCACTTTTAGAACAATTTTTTTATCTGACTGTTCTACCTGGTGTTCCCTCCAAATTTCTTAATCACCTTCTACAAAGGCACTGAACCTTAAAACCCTGTGAGCTAATAGCAGCTTCTGTACAGAGTAATGTGCAGGGGCAGAAACGTGGCTACAGACTACCTTTGCTAAGCCTTTTAGCTCAGTTCTCAGCCTAGCCTGGCTATGTTTGACTCTGCACTAGCTTGTAAGAGGAAAATAATTTGCCAACTGTGACTCCAAGTGTGGTCCATAAAATAACTTACATGCAGTTCATTTACAGTGAGGTCGCAGTGGACTTACTTACACAAGACAAATGGGGTCTTGCCACAATTGCAAGGTGTAGGAAGCACCCTGAAGAGCTGAGAAGAAGTAATATGACAAGCCATGCTCCCTAGAGTGTGTACACAGGCATGGGTGTGCTAGTTATGTTGTGGCTGCTGACCAGCAGGTATTTCTGCCTCTGTGGTGTCCTCAGACATGATCCTCTAAAGGCTACAGTAGCATCAAAATGTTCGACATAATTGTTGTGGAATTTGTGAGAACGACTGAGAACATGAGAAGGGGTATTTTTTTTTTACTTCTTCTGTCTTCAGGAACATATTGGCCAAAAGAGGTTATTAGGGAGAGTATACAAGTATGGCTGATGTCTAAGACAGATGGAAGCTATGAAGGAGGAAACAAGCTTTAAGAGTTACAGTGAAAATGTTTAAAACCAAATTTAACCTGAATGTTTGTCTTTTACCAAATACACGGATGGACTTCAGTCAGCCAGAAGCAATGGAAACAATTAGATGAAGAAAGCTACCCCAGGATTTGCCAGTGTCATCAGCTGAGGACACTTCTAGAGAAGGACCCTGTTTCGGAGGTAGACTGTAACTACCCAAAATGCTGCCATGAGTAAGGTTTTAGATATTTTTTACAATTCCCAATTCCTCCTGAGACCAGGACCAAACAGACATAAATAACACAAGAAAAGCTAGCTTTGCAGGGTTTTTGGCCACTGCCAGAAGTGAGAGAACTGGAAATTTTTATGTGAGGAATGTTCTACTGGTTCTTCATCTGTTGAAATATAGGAGTATATGTAAATGCCAAATAAAAACTAACTTTCAGGTATTTGACTGAACCTGCACTCTGAAAACTATGAAGACTACCCAAAGCTTCTTTTGACTATTCATTCCCTTTTCAGCGGGGAGCATGTAGAGAACAGATGCATGGCCCTAAAAATGGCTGCAATTGACACCACTTTGAAGCCTCACATCCTTTAACAATGCCCTTCAAGGAACACTTAAAATAATTCTCCAGTGCTTTAGATCATCTGGATAGGTTAGAAACCAAGACAATTCAAAACATTCCTTCCTGTTCTGTTTCTAATAACTTGTACTTTGAAATAACAAATAATTCAGTGTGATTAGGTAATCTATGGAATCAGCATATCATTGCATCTTTGTCTGAACCACGACTGTGGGGAAATAAACCTTCATGAGCTAGGCCATCAGCCAGCTACCTGGCTTTAGGAAGAAGCTTTCCTTGGGCAGGCCTAACCTTAGATTATCTATCTACAAAATTACTTGCAGATTTTTCAGAAGCATCTAGTACTAACCACTGTCAAAGAAGAAACTAAGTATGAAGAATGGCTGATCAAATGTGGAAAGTACAATGCAATTAAGGTGGAAGTGTTTCCCATACTAATTTAGTTTTGTGACAAAATTTTTAATATTGAAAAACTTGCAAAAGTTCTACAAAGCTCCTTCTCTTTACCCAATTGTCTTTTCCAAAAGAAATGGACAGGGCCAAACAGGTCGTACCCAGGCTGAGTGCTGACCCTGTTCATTGTGCCAGCAAGATCCTCTTTTTCCTCCTGTCTCTAGTTCTCAACCTATCATTTTTCTCAGGCCAATGCTAGATAGGACAGCAGAATGAGGACAAGGATCTGAGAGCAAACCTAAAAATTAAAATCTCCAGCTTTCTTTTCTCTGACTAGACATGCCATGTCACTTTGTGAAACCGTTCAGGGAGAGGTTCTCATCTGAGTCAGGCTTGTAAGAGTGTGAGGATGGCATTTCCATTCAAGCTTTTCCAATTGGTTTACAGCTTCCCTGGGAAAGTGTTTTCGTATTTGAAACATAAGTTAACGTGACAGGAATTTTACAGGGACTGAGCAACAAGGCCTGGTTACTTACAGAACAAACACAGGTAGGAGGTAAAACAGGGAAGTGAAACCTCTTGCCCAGGCTCATGTATTGTGGCAGTGGCAGAGAAATGGGAATAAGCTAGGTGTCCTTAATTGAAGGTTAGTCCACAGCCCTATTTCCAGAAAACATCTGTGGGTTAATGAACCTGCTAGATGTTTGTGCATTCCTGTCATCTTAGCTCTCTGTCTTGATACTTTCTGCTGTGTTAAAACAGCTTGACAGCTTGACAACCCCAGTCTTGAAGCTGGAAACCAAGTGAAGCCAGTGATGGTGAGCATTAGAAAAATCTTAAAATGCTCCCCTATCATTCCACAGAAAGGGATCTGCCACTCACTGCTAATGCAGCTCTGCCATCAACATGGATACAAAATGACCGGTGCCAGTGTACAAAAGTAAATGCCATCTAATATATCTTATTCTACAAGGTGCAGGCTTGAGATAGCTGCCTAGCAGAGCAATAGATGCACCACTCCTGACAAAATATATGCACATGTATAGACAAAAGAATTTATTTGCCTAAAAACTGTTATCAAGCTGTCTAATTGCCTTGGGGGCAAGGCACTTAGAATCATCAGAAATTCCAGTCGCACCTGGATGCGTAGTGAAAATATGAAGGAATGACACAACCCTCATTAGGGGTTAAAATCTCTGAAGAAGCTGGCATGGACATAACACGGACTTGCCAAGGAGGGTGAAGACTGGGACAGTGGGTCAAGCAGGACATGGCTTTAGAGAATTCTTAGCAGATGGCTTTCATCCAGGTACACCAGGAGGAATGTATGGAGGCATCCCCATGGTCCTTCTCACTAAGGAAAATCTTGGGCTAGAACCTCTGGGCTTTCCTACAGGGAATCCACCAGACTTTTTCTGGGGATAAAAATATAAACTGTTATTCCCTCTGGCAAAAGTGAGAAACTCCATTGTCAGGGCTGCATAAGTTTCTGCCTCACTTATAGTCTACAGGTTTGTTTTTTATTATGGTTCAATTCCAGCCAAAGCACACCTGAGACTCTCGATTATTGTAATTAATGTTATAGCAATGCCCCAAGCAGAAATTAGGTCCCCACTGAATGGTGTGCTGCCCAAACACATGTGAAGAAAGACAGAGTTCCTGGCCTTAATAACTTACAAGTTGAAAGGACAAACAATGGTCAAGTTTATTGGATATAATAGCAGAGACAAATTGAGGGAGGGGGTGATGACAGATGTGTGGCTTGTTAGCTTCATTTCTTTCTGATTCATTTGCTTTACTTATATTACATAAACCTGGATTCAGGGGATGTCATGGGGAAAATATTGTTGAAATAGGAGATGAGAGGGACTGTTGGAATAGGAGGAAAGGTGGGGGCAATCCAAGCCTGTTGGTGTAGTCAGGACCCTGACTGAGATGTGGGGAGAGGGAAGACAAAGTAACAAAAGATGAGCAAGAGGAAAAGCTGAGTTCACTCATCCAGCAGATACAGAGCTGGAAACCAATGGCTTCTCTTTCTTCTAAGAGATCTTTACAGTGCTGGGTACCAGCTTTTTGAGTTTCCCTCTCTGCACAGTTGCTAGAAGGAATCTGTGTCGGCCACTCTCCTGGCCTGGGAAAAGAACCAGCCAGGGAACTGTGCAGCTTGCCTCCTCTGAGCAGCCTCCACGGAGCCTTGAACCAGCCCAGCCTTGAAATTGCAGTAGTATCTGGTGCAGACTCTTTCGGTGAAGATCCTCATAGAAAAAAAAAAAATTAAAAAAAATTTTAAAAAATCAAGCAATCTCAGGTCTTTTGGGCAGCCAGGCCTTCATCTAGTTCAAAATCCAAGCTAGCCTGACTAAGCCCCAAGGCTTTTCAACAGGGGAAAAACCAGCAAGAACTAGAATCATAGAATGGTCTAAGCTGGAAGGGGCCTTAGAGATCATTTTAATCCAGCCTCCCTGCTACCAGGGACGCCACCTGTCAGCTAGATCAGGCAACACATTGGGATCTAGAGGGTCAAAGTCTTCTTACCTACCTAGTTCCTTTACTACCCACCCCAAGACTAACTGTCAACTTTCCAGGCCTCAGAGCTCCTGCTCTCTTGAAGCCACAACTGCTCTTGCCTAACTTCTTCCCATGACTAACTCATCATTCTACTACCTAATGTTTAAAACACAGCAGGAAAAGCTTACACATTGCAACTGTTGTTTGTGTGCAGGATTGTAGCCTAAGACATACCTATCCTCCAGGAACAAAAATCCACTGCAAACCATCTTCAGAGAAAGCATCCTTTACATCTAATTTCTTTTCTCACCCTCCTCTAATTTCAAGATATCCTTTCATGCTGAACAGGTGGTAAGCATCATTTGTTATTTTGCTCACTGTGTAACTTTGTTTAGCAAAGTTAATTTACACGAGTCCATATGCTTTCCTTCACTAAGTGGCTAGGAGAAATTTCTAGTGCCTTCACGGAACGTGGCTCAGCTGAGTGTTTGATGCTCCAACTTAATGTTTTGGGTTTGAAACTGTTTTACAGTGTCCTTTTGTAATTGTGAGATTTATTTGGTGGTTGTCACCGTGATAAATATTCCTTTACAAGACTTAGTGTGAACACAAACCACATGAATAGCTTCCTAGTTTTATCAGGGTTTTACTGACAAATGGTTTCCAGAGCTTGTTTCTGACCCTCATCTCACAGCAAGCAATGGTGCCTCCTTAAGCCAAAGTTTGCCTTATATTAAGCTACAAAGCTAAAATAGGCAGATAAAAAAAATAGAAATGAGCTAATGTGCCAGTGTTTCAGTATTTAAACTTTCTTCTCCTTTGAAGTAAATCCACAGGTATTTAATGGTACCTGCTTCCAGAGTACAGAAGTATTTCCCCAGATAATTATCCTTTGGAAGCTTCTGTGGTAACTCGTTTTAAAAAGAAAACAGAGTGGCAAGGCTAACAGAAGAAAGAAAGAAAGATCAAAAATATTACCAGCTTGATAGCAAGGAACTAACACAATCATGCAGGAAGGGCCCTGAGGCTCTTTTTCCGAAATAAACTAAACAGCTGGAGCCACAGTTCCTTTGTCTTTTTCTTGAGCATGAGTCATGTAAACCCGAAATGTTTGAGACATAGTGGACATCTTGCACAAATGCACTTCAGTAGCATAATACATAGGTAGTTGAGCAGGTAGTGTAACTATGCTTGCTACACACTCACTAGAGCAGGAGAAAAGTCCTGCAATTGCACAGTGGACACTAGAATTATTTCTGGGTACTAACAGCCCAGCTAGCTACAAATATTTACCCACATATTTGATTATAAGATATAATAACAGTTTATATTATTATAATTTCTACAACATATTATTTATATTGCTTATATTCTTTATATTGCTTATATTGCATATATTGCAAACAATATCGTATCTATTATTAATACTGTATATATTCTATCTATTATTATTACATATATAATATAATATGAATATGATATATATTATATTAGTATTTATCTTATTTATATTACACATTGGGTTTTCTTTCTGGGCACAAGTCCAGAAATCCTGGAAATATAGTTAGATTAAGCCACTGCTAAGCCAGCTCAAGAGGTTGTTGACTTCTTCCTTATGCCCGTTGCACCAGTAGTTACACCTGGTCTAAACCAATGGGAAAGGACTCTTTCCTACCGGTCCCTAAATGGGCAGGAGTCCTGTGACACAACTAATCAACCCCACTTCCTTCAATAAAAAAGGCAAATCCTGCCAAGTATGACAAACAACCCTATACCTTGCAGAGGTTGTCTCCTCCATTGCAGCTGGTGTTGCAGTCGGCGATGTCACTGATTACAAAGATGAGATAAAAACATATCAGCTACAGGATGCATATTGGCACTGAGTCAGCCTCAGAGTGTGGCTGAAGCTTTCGGAGTCACGGAAGCAGCTCAGCCCTCCCTCTCAGAAGCAAAAAAAGCAATCAGCCAGTCCCCAGTTGCCTCTCAAAAATGAACACCTATAATTGGATTCTCTAGGAAGCATGGCTAACTTTCTCCCCACCGCTGGGAGAGGGTGAAACATTCAGAGAAGGAAACCAGCAGGCACTGAGCACTGACCACAGGCTCGTGCAGGGCTCCCGCAGCTCAGCTGACTCACTCTCCGCTGGCAGCCTGCGCTAGTGGCCGGGCAGAGAGCACAAATTGGCCACTGACCTATTTGCAGAAGGGCTGGTGGGAACAGCAGGCACTCACCCCAGCCCTAAGGACAGTGCTTGCTCCTCGCTTCAGTTCATAACTTGCTTGATTTTGGATTCACTCTAACTCTACAGCTTCTCCATGCAAGAGCAAGGGATGGAGTCAGGAACACAGGCCCAGATTCTGGTACGGTATTTTAAACAGTTCCCGTGACCATGGAACTAGGACTGGACTCAGAGGATGTCCTCTGGTTTGAATGTATAGTTAAAGATTCTTCAGGGAGAGGAATCTGCCAGTCTACTACTGAAATAAAAGAAGAATCAGTATTTTAATATTGCCTTTTCTATACTCTGTGTTAACTCCCTATACTGTCTAGCAAACAAGAGGTTCAGTGCCCTAATTTTGATCACACTGTCATTGCTCTTCCCCAGCATTACTTCAGAAATCTATGTGCAACTTTTAACCCTATGCAGACATTCATTAATAGTTTTGGACTTTAAACAGTTCTAGACAGAAAACACATTCTCCATTATTGAGGTTTAGGGCTGGGCCAGCCACTAAACTCTAACAGATGCTGTTTGTGATCCCTCCACCATCCTCCCAGGGGAGGATAACAGAGGAACCAGGTAGATAGCCTTTAAGGTTAGAAAAAAACATGAACTGGTTTAATTAAATAGAAAATAATAGTAACAATAATAATAAAGATGTTATATACAAATATATACAAGTATGTAAATATATTCAAAGATATAAATGAATATACTAACACAGAACCCACTCCTTCCAGATAGAAACTATGCCCCAAGTAGAGAAGTCCCAGACTGGACTCAGCAGCAGATGGGAGCACTTGAGCCCTGATAATACACCAAAAAACCAAAAATGCAGAAAAAGAAGCCTTGGAGTAGCCATCCTGCTCCCACCCTGGGAGACAGGGGAAGACAACCTGCCCTGTCAAAACGTGCTCCTCTGCAGCACAAAACCAGGAGGCAGGAACACCATCAGTGCAGCAAGGGATGAAGATGATGAAAAGCCCACCACACACCATGCACTGAAGACCCAAGGGCTTGTCTTAGGGGCCCTTATATACTGAGCACCATGGGAGGGAATGCTGTGATTGGTCCATTTGGGTCACCTGACCCACCCTCTCCTCCCCATAGACACAGCTGCTTCTCCCCCTCATTGGGATTGTCACGTGTTTGGAGCCCCAGAGAACTTTTATTCTGGGGCTCTCAAAGCAGGACACCATTCACCTTTAAATGGGCAGTTAGGAACCTGGTGGTTTTTATCCACTTGGGTCAGAATCTGGATGGAACAGGAGTTTTAAGTCCCTTGAAACAATGTCTGCTGTTGTTATGGCTGCTAAATCTGGTTCTTTTCCCTGTTAAATTTGGCTGTCTTTATGGAGCAATCCACTCTTCCACAGACCAGATGACTGGAAAAGCTGGTTACATTTTTCAAGCAGTTCTCTTTTGGGATGATCAGGTTACAGGAAAGGCAGTGTCAATTACGCAAATAAAAATGTATTTTAAAGTCACAGGCTTGGGACTTTTTAAAGGTACAAATTCTAAGAAATTGCAGAAAATGTGAAAATTGTAACATGTATTAGTAAAGACCCACTGCAACAGTTAAGAGGCTGGAGTGCATGACTTACAAGGAGAGGCTGAGGCAACTGAGTTTGTTCAGCCTGGAGATGAGAAGGCCAAAACCAGGGATCTAACCACTGTCTTATTCTACTCATCAGTTATTGAGATGGAGACACATTCTTCTTAGAGGTCAGCAGCCAAAGAGGCATCAGAGACAAACTACAAGAAGGAAATTTCACTTAGGAAAAAAATTCCTTGAGGGCAGCCAAACACCAGAACAAGCTGTCCAAAGATCTTGCAGACACTGCACCCTTGCAAATACTCCAAATTCGACTGGACAAGACCCTGAGCAACCTGATCTAATACTGAAGCTAGTCCTTTATTAAGCAGGGGATTAGGCCAGATGACTTGCAGAAGCTCTTTCTAACCTGAATTGTGCTTGTATTCTATGAAAAATATTGTAACTAGTTACCGAATCAGGCACAAGATGTACCACATTTGTGTGAAGAAAAAGAAACTAAATTAATTTTCATTGTGTCAAGAAGTAGTTCTGTCAATATAGGAGAAGAGACTACAAATTTTATATATATTCTAAAGTAATTTTATCTTCACTAGTTGCTGTATGCGACAGCCTATGCCTGAGGCTTGTGAGGTCCAGCAGCTTCCTACCGAAGCTAAGATCTTTGCTAAATTCTCAATATTAAATACCAGAATAATTTTTTAGCTCTCCATTACACTGGTTACCGAAGGTGTTCCTGAAGGACAATGTTTCGTTCGTCTTTCATTCCAGAATGCACAGATCTCTATTTAATCAATAACAGAAGTCTCAAGGCTGGAAATTCACTGTTCAGTGATAGGTCTGGTGAGGTGAACATTTTGCTTGCTTACTTCCAGAAATGGTGACTGCCTCCACCAAAGAAATGTGGAGAATAACAGACAAATTCTTCTTGATTAGCAGAGTAAAGGGTAACTCTGTAACACACCCTGCAGCTATGATAAAAGAGATATAATTGAGAATGAAATAATAGAATACAAATCTTTATTGATACAGAGATTAAATATTGACATTAAATATCATATGATCAGTTCTCTCTGGGGCATACTTCAGAAGTAGGACTGGGCCAAATATGTGGAATAATACAGGTTTGAACCGATAAGTAATCACAAATTCAACAGTCCAATATGTGAAGTAATTTCTAAACTACTCCAAAAAAGACAGATTTGGGAAGGGAGGGGCTTTTTGAGGGAAAATACTTGTCTGTAGGCAAATCAGAGTTAAAAATATTGCCTAACTCCACAGTTACAGTCAACTCAAACAAACAGACATGTCTGGATGTCAATTCACTTTATTAAAAGATATGTATTTAAGACTGGGATGCTTACAGCTGGTCAAGTGAATGCCACTCAAAGGTTTTTGTTCTAGAATGTTGAAAATTCAATATTTACTTTGGAAATAAGGACAATATTTTGGCCTTTTTCTTAAAAAGAAAACAAAAAAAAGAGGATTATTTCCTTAAACAGAAAAGTATTTTGGTAATAATTAGAAAATTAAACAGTTAATTGTATTTCAAGGCAAAAAAAAAGAACCTCAGAGAATTTGCAGGTTTTTGTTTTTCTCTACAGAACAGAAAAATTTACCTCACTGATTTCCATTCTACAGGTCCAGTACCATGCATATTGTGGTAGTGTTGAGTCAGTATTTATGAAGTAAGACAAAAAAGCCTTCCTAAGTAGCAAATACAGTTGTTAATAAACTGAAGAATGTGATTTGTTAATTGGTAGTATTATTAATCCGTTGCCTGATTTAGCATTTCCTCCAAATGCCTGTGGTTACAAATGTTTCATACATTTTAGGAAAGTGATTATCCTCTTGAAACAGAATATGCTACAGTTCAGTATTTTTATTCCCTGATTTATGATTCTATTTTAAATTTAAGAGTCAACCAGTCAGGGAAAAAACAATACTTGAAAGTACAAACAGTCAACACAAATAAATGTGCTGAAATGCTCCAAGGAAGGTGCTTCAAAGAGCCAAAGGACTGAACATTATTTGTGCAAGGTATTCCACAAAGAAAGCACATAAAAAATAACTAAAAACATTAAAAAGATGAACTCAGACTTTTTCTCTCTCCAAAAATAATGGTAAATCCATAACAAACAGTTCAGCCAGCTCTAGACTCAACTGGGGTCTGATCCAGTCATTATTTTGGTACTTGAAAGCAGAAGGGATTTGATGGGAATGTGTGATAGATTATTTTCTGCACATTTTTAATTGGGTGACTTCTTCTCTTAAAGGGTTCCTAATTTTTCACACATGTCTCCAAACATCCTCTGCCAATATTAAATTCTGCTCAGATGGATTTTCTGTTAGACAAAAATTTGGCAGCTACAACTCTTTGGCCATAATCCAGTATATCCAGATGGGAGGAGTCAGCAAATGGAAATGTTTTATGTAGATATTACTTCTTTGTGCATCCAGATTTACACATTCCTGGGATAAATAAAGTCATGAACTTTTCTTTGTTCTATTTTGGAAAAAAAAAAAAAAGCTACAGTGGCACAGAAACTTCTTTCTAATCTTTGCAGTTCTCTCTCTGATCTAAAGACCAGAAGTTACCTGGCTGTATTTACTATTGCCCACACATCTCCCTCCCTTTGTCCATTTTACTACATACAGCCTGACAAAGGCATTTTCAGAAATGAAAAGTGATTTGGTCAGATGACTTGACTTATCCATAGCCGCCTTAGGCAGGATCAATCTTATTAAGTAGATGAATGCCTTATGATATTATATCCTCTTTAGATATTCCCTCGTTTAATCTTCTGAAAAGGGATTTGAGAGAGAGAGAAAGCATTTGTTAAATTTACTTGAAAAATAGAAGTATCAGACTTTGGGTGAATAAATTAGAGACACTCAGATCAGAAATAGAACTGGGATTTCCAAGTTTGTAGATGAATCTTTAAGTATGCCAATAATGAGCAGTTGAAACAGTAGAGTCGAGCAAAGCAAGGCAGCTTTAAAAGGCCTCAAATGGTTACATTCAGATTCCACGGTTTTATGAGTGACTATTTTTTGCCACAGATTTAAACAAAGTCCATCTTCTTACTCCAGTCTGCTGAAAAAAAGTGACTACAAGAATGGCTTGCACCATGTGGCAGATGTCTGCTTCATACAACAGCGTCAGAGGTCAGACACAGGTTTATTGCTAGAAAGCTCCTGTATATAAGTAGAACTAGTTCTGTTGCAGGGACAACTGCATGTATGTTTTACTTACTGAGGGCACATTCATTGCAAAAATCTGTAAAAGTTACTTCCTCTCTCATTTCTTTTTTCTTCTCACTCCTACAAGTTTGGGGTTATTGGGGTAATTACAGAGATGAACCACCATTCTCCACTCCAAAGGCTCAACAGACAGAGCTATGGCCGAACTGGAACTTCCGTCTCGCAGAAAATTCTGTATCCAGGTTTGGAGAGGGAAAAATTAGAGAATTTGTAAAGTCTTTTAAAACAAAATATTCAAAAAAAGTCATGTCAATAGAATATATTATTTTGTTAAAATAAAAAAAATCCATTTAGTTTTTTCCTTGGTTTTTTTGGTTAGTTTTAAAGAATAAGAGCTCTTCTGAAAGAGGAGTAATAAATAAGAAATGTATCATTCCAAAACCTTTGCAATGAGCTTTAACCAAATTTCCCTTACCAAATATGAGTATTTCCAATATGAAATACCTGTCTTGACATATTCCCACTGAGGAATCAGCCTTTTCAAAATGGAAAACACTAATTCAGAGGCAGTTTGCCCAGCACTAGGAATAGACTAGGGGAGCTGCTTCGGAGTATTCCTTGGTTACTATTTTCTACTAGATTTTACTAAAAAATACCATAAATGTAAGTGCCCGTCACATTCTATACTTAACCCAGTGCCCGTCACATTCTATACTCAACCCACGTGCCACATAAGCTAGCAGCACAGTCACCTGAGGGTCACCTGTCTCTATGGGACTGCAAAGAAGCCTGCCCTGGAATCACCTTCTGAGCTCCAACCAGAACATCTTCACCTGTGATACCGTTAGCAGCAGGCTGCTCCTTCCCTACTTTGTGCATTTTTTGTGCCACTCTGGCAGCACAAAAAGGTTATACAATAGTGGAAAATAGAATTTTAAGTCTCCACCAACTTTCACAACTCATTTTCACTCAAGTTCAAATGTTAACAAAGCAGCAGGAGGTACAACAGTGGATATCTGAAGAACAAACTTATGAGTTATCCCCATCAGGGTGATGTTTATTCATACACTTCCTTTGGTCTTTGGTATTATTTCCACTGCGAAAAAATAATTTGTTAACCCTGAAGAAGTACTCTCATAATGGTAGTTCAGTCTCTCTTGGGTTATCTGAACTTTCCCTCTTCATGCTTTTTGATGATCTGTACACATGTGGCACCATGAACCCCATCCACTCCAAGATGCTGACACCATCGAGGAGAAGTAGTATTATTCAGTGTTTTCCTTACTGCTTCTACTGTAAAATACAACATTTTATGGTTCTTTCATGGCTTAGTTGTGAAGTAATGTCATGTAATTATACATCAGATTGGGGAGGGTTATTTGCTTTATAGAGAATGATTAAGAAGAATATAGAGTTGGACCTGGGTGTAAAGATTGCTGATAATTATTCTTAGTAGAAAACCAGAGAAGTATGGGAAGAAGATCCAACCCTAACGTAAGAAGATGTAGTTTCCAACAAAGTGAGCTCAGTGTGCTCCAATCTGCAAACCTACAAACAATCCCACCCAAATGCATTCATTGTACAGAGCTGTGCAGCAAATTTAATGTTCCTTGACTTGTGACGTCTTTGTTGCAGGTATTGGCTTTTTTTATTGGTTTTGGACAGGCTTCAAGATCATGGATTTACAGATTATTTGAACACACTGAGATATTTTAATTGGCTAAAATGTAAACATTTGGCATTTAATGAAAGATAACTTTAGAGCTCGATTTTCCACTGCCTTGTACCTTCCGCAGCCATTAGCTCACAGCAGGAGAAAGGTCTCAGAGTGCAGTTTAGCAGCTCACTGCTCATGACCTTCCCATGACATTAAGCCCACCGAGCTTTTAAAAACCTTCTGCTGTAGGACTGGTTCTGCTCTGGCTCTTCCATACTGTCAGAGCAACATGATGGTGTTCGGAGTTAATGCAACTGGTCTCCAGAGATTTTCTCAAGCACCCAGCTGTTACAGCACTTGGTAGGACCTCAAATAACTAAAGAAAATGAGGAGCAAAACCAGAGCTTAAAGTACCAACATCAGAAACCTCTATCAATCATGGCTTATGAGTTGTGACCTCACTCCTCAGCATAAATCTGGAAAATCATTTCAGCATATGCTTAACTTAAAATCTTCAACTATAACTATTTTATTCTAAGTATTATTACTGTATTCTTTAAGAGTTCTCAAGTACTTCACTGATAGGTTCAACTGAAGCCCAAATACTTACATACATACATACATACATACATAAATAAATAAAGAGGCAGAAAAGAATCTGTCCTGGATTTGAGGTGCTTTCACTCTTGGTTTGGGGAATGAATATTACTGTGAATTAATTTCTGATCTTTGTAAAATTATCGATGTTACAGAAATTTCTCCTTGACACAGTATCAGAGATGGGAATATTATGTTTTCATGTTTTGCTGTTGTTTACTACCAGGCACAAATCTTTGGCAACAATATCTTCAAGGCTGGGGGAAATGTGTGTGAAATTGTGTCAGCATTGCAAATTAACTTACAAGCATGTCTTTTAAAACATTTTCCGTACCTTCTGCCTTGCTGCCTACAATACAGCAGCAATATTCTGGATTGCTTTGGAAACGTGTGCAATGGTTTTGACAGAAATTCTATATATTCAGAGACTGAGTTTTCAGCTGAATGACACCTTAAGCTCCATTTTTGTGTTTGTGAGTTGTAGCTGATGGACCACATTTTCTTTTCTCTTTGGTCTTGCTATCAACAACCAGCAGACAACCAGCGAATATATAAGAGCATCAGCAAAATCAGTTTACACTAAAGAAAATATTTCCATTACACAACACATTGACACTAATGATGTTTTTCATATGAGAGATCACAATGCAATCCTGCAACAAAGAGGAACTGTTAGGTCACCAAACTATTTGCTATACCACTTGGTAGTAAACAAGAACTTGCTTCATAAAATCTATCTTTCTATTAAATTCCTGTCTTGAAAGTTTATTTAGACCTAAAAGGGGTTGGGGATTTCATTGGGAGACAAAACATCTCTGTTTAGTCTTTTCGTTCCTTCCTGAATCCAGTTTACTGAAAAAGCTCCGAGCTGTACAGAGCACTACTTGTTTAAATTAGGGCTTTCCTATTCAAACAACCGTATTCTATTTCTCTGAAAAGTTGCTTTAGGGAAGCCAAAAATGGGATCTTTATTTCACACAGATGAGATGTGAACACAGTGATTTGGAGGAGGATGGGTTCCATGGAGCTTTTCTGACTACAAACATGGCAAGTGAGACTGCATATATTTTCATTCTCCTAGACAGGAGTCACTCCAAGATCCACTTTCAACTCCTACCTTCTTACATCCTTTGATGTGGATTTCCTATAAGAAGTGTTTCCGTTGGTTTCTAGCTTTGTTTTTTTTCATAGCTCCTCTCATATCTGCTATTAACAAGTTAATGTAAGAGGGAAAACAAATAATGACTAAGCTATTTAACTGCAGGATAATAGTGAAGGATTGTGAGAAACTCAGGCTTTTCCTGGGAGTGCTAACGTGATTCATGCTGTATGTTTGTATGACATTGGCAGCTATGAGACTTGGGAAGGATTATTTTTAAAATGTTGTTCTTTTCACATATCTTTAAGTATTTGCAATTTTAAGTCTTCATGGGAAGTCTGTGTTTAAGCACAGTAGTGCTTCAGACAAATGATTCTTGCTAGTGGATTATTCAGGACCATCCACTTCCATCTCCTACCTTCAGCCACTCTGACTTTAGCTCCAGATGATGAGACCAAGACACAGCTTTGTGAAGAGAATGTTACTGGATCTTTGACTAGTGGCCTAAGCCAGCCCATGAATACAATGGGCCATGGATTTCTGATTCAGTGAGCTGCAATGAAGAAAAGAGAAAATTTTCAGCTGTGATTTTTCCAAGGTGTTGTTTCATACTTGAATTTATTTAAGTTTTGCAGGCCTTTTAAAACTTTAGTCAAATACAAAATTGACCTGACACTTCCAAATCCAAGGTCAAAACATTAAACTTAAAAAGATCAGAATTAAATATTTAATGTTTCTGATTCTTTCCCTCCTATTTTTCCAGCTGAAACAACTAAGAAAATATGACTGATGTTCCTTGTCCCCTTGAATGCAACTTGTTTAATGAATTGACTATGTAAAATGAAATCCTGGTTACTCCATAGTGCAAAGCAATTCTTTCTCTAAACCCAAGGAGAACTGCAGTCGAAGGACTTGCAGTGGGCAGACTGCTCTCAGACTATCCATACAAGCAATCAAATGTTGCACATGCTGAAGTAGTTAAAGCCCTCATTTTGTAGATGCTTGCAAGTAAACACCTTGCTTTCATACATGGCTTTGAAAAAGGTTAATTTATATTAAGGCTTTGTGAGTGAACTGTTGCAAGTACTTGTATTTCTATTTACATTGTTGTTTGTAACTTGAAAACTCTCTCAATACATTGGAAAGATAAGCACACCCATGCAGAACAACGCCTCTGTGGAAAGAGAAGTTGGAAGGGCATATGGACGAAGCAATAAACTGGCAAGCTCAATTACACGAGTGCAAGGACTTAAACCAAGGACTGGAACCTGCAGGGTTTTCCGTGGGGGAAGATCCCTGCATGTGAATGGACCAATGCTGATTTTGCTCCATCTCTTTTTAACATGAGTCCTTCCAGAAAGCAACAATAGATTAAAACTCATGCCATAGGTACATTGCACACCAAGGCCTGAAAAGCTGAGGAATTCCTTTTTAGGGCCTTGCATGTGCCTGTATTTCAAAGCTGTTAACATTACAGATGATAGGCTTCATTGCGCCACAATCACATCACAATCACGGGTAAATGGCTGTATCACCATCTGCACAGAAGCTGTGTGCCTTGCTGGGGTCACTGGAATGTACCTGAGTGCCATCCAGCACTGTCAAGGGAAGGATGTACTTCTGGAATATCAACATTACGTTCCTTCAAGGCACTACAGACTGTGCATATCTGATGCCAATAACTCCCAAAATTCTTACGAGCAGCAAACTGGGATTGCTAATGGTGCTGTTTCTTGTTGTTATGGAATTATTATTTCTGTACCTCTTGCATGGAAACAGCATTTTAATATCTGCTGTGAGACTGTTAGATGGTACTGGAAGCCAAATTTGAGGAATAGAGTTCAAAATTCCATATATTATTCTAGAAGCATTATTTATTTAAATAATTATGAGCTCCATGCAAGGTCTGTTACACCAAGCAACATGAAGAAATCTGTGGCAGACAGGCCCACCGCCTTTGCTGAGATCTGTATGGCAGTGCCAGCTACTTCCTGAAGGATATTTACTGAGGCTTTCAACTTTTTCCTGATGTTCTTCAGATGCCGTCAGTAGCTGAAAGCTTCATTCAGTGTGACCCTGTGCTCCAACATTCCACTGAGTTCAGTGGTTTGGATGCAACCTCAGCTGACTAACTACAACTGAGTCTTGCTGAGTTTTATGCACCATCACAAACAGAAACATTTTTTTTTTCAGGTAACAATATCTCATCATTGAGAGACATGCAAACAAGTAAATAAAAAATCAGTTGATTTGCACCCAAGAAACACCCAGTAGGAATCTATGAGCATGTGCAGAATAGAAAGTAACTGAAAGACCAGCATGAAAAGTATCAAATGTACAGTGCATAAATTATATAGCTAATCTGACTTCACATATTAAGTAGGTTTACTATGGGTTTTGTAGTTCATCTGGGCAACATATGCTCAGAAGGTCTAGCACTGTCGAAGTATTGCATACTTTATGGAGCTGATCCGCAACGCACAGTGAATGTGTCTAGGATTTCCAGATATCCAGTAGCCCAGGCAGAGTTGCTATTCTGGTAAGGCTGCGCCAGACAATTGTCAACATTCCCAAATTCTGCCCCAATAAAATTACCAGGAACAAAAAAAGGACATGTCTGGTGAAAGCCAGATGTCTGGTAGGTAAGAAAAATACAAAAAAAATACCATTCCTATATATCACACTTTTAATATTGACCTTACACAAGTGCCTCAGACTGCTGGGTCACATCCTCAAGACCTTTATACATATACATATATGTATAAATTATCAAAGCATACAGAAATAACACAACAACAAAGTGTTAAATAAATGTCAAATAAAGAAGTTAAGTTAAATAGAAAGCCAAATTAAACCCACCAAAACCTAAATAACAGAGAACTCGAGTTGGACATATAGTTCCTAAGCAGAAATATGTGATATCATTGTCAGATCAGGAAGAAGGGGCTAAACCACTTTGATGTGTGTGATTCCCATGCCCTTAACCTGAGAAGTGTTCATTCATTGGATATCTGAGAATGGAATTTGTTCTGCATACAGCTGTGACCATTCCTTTTTCAAAATTCTTTCTCCATCAGAACTGGAGTTACCCACTCCAGTTGTGGGTAAGAAGCTCCTGAGGAGTTAGGTGAGCATGGTAAAGCAGGTCATTTGAAGACAACACGTTCTGGTCCAATAACCCCATTCATTCACCCGGGATTCCTTTTCCTTCAGACACCGTGTTGTGTTACTGTGCTCCGTATTGATTGTCAGGGCACCTGACATTTGGTTACTGTTGTTTGATGAAAGTAGCTAATTGGAATGCTTTCTCTGAGGAAATCCATTTACATATATGGACTCCTTTGTACCTGTGCCTATGTAGGCGATATGTTCTAAAACCTACATAAGGAAAGCTCACAATATGCTGTTTGGGTGTAGCAAAAATGTAAGTAGCTCTCCCTGCTTTTGCTAAACATTCACTCATAACTTGCAATTCAATTCCATCACCTGAAATAAAATACTTGAGACAACTGTAAACTAGATGTCAGCCCTTCTTTCTTGTCATAGCAGATGCCTTTTCCATTCAGCAGAATTAATCAACTTATCTTACTTGAAAAATATTTTTCTGGAAAACTCCCAGACAGTTGGGTTTTTAAAACAGTCTTAGAGAAGTTCAATAGAAAATAATGTGGAGTGATTCAAACGGAAAGAATTGAACACTGGAATATAAATTCTGTTATAAGACTGCAGATGTTTTAAATACAATGATTTTTAACCCCAATATTCACCCATGTTATACTAATGATAAGAACAAGCAAAATCAGAGACCTGCAGTAAAGTACAAAAAGTGTATTTCTATACTGCGCATGAAATTGAAAACAAATCATATGCTACAGCATGGTTTCTTCAAACATCTTTTTTCCAAAGCCAAAGGCTTCATGGTAATATAATTTAGGTGATGAACACGCTTGGATAAATGCCACACGGGCCACAAACTATCTACTCCACCAAAAAAAATGCTGTACCAACTTATTGCAGCTTCCTTTGCACCCCCAGTTTTCATTTTTCCAGTGCTGTAATTGCAATAGCACTGACATGAGTCAGGATTTACTCCAAAATTCTCTAGAGTTCCTTTCAGAAAATATGGAGTAGTATATACTCAAAGTATCTCCTGACAGGCAGGAGATCTTTTGCGGATTATGTTGCCATCCCCTCTCCCCACCTGCCCTTTCTCTTCCCTTTATTTTTTGTTGCTTATGAGATGGATGGTTATTATCAGTTTATTATTACTGTTTTTCCACAGACTTTCTCAAATGTCAAGTGAATCTGATCTGGAGTTCAGGCCCATAATTACACTGGACCAACTCCAGGAACTCGTAAATAAATCGGTGGTGGCTGCAATGGCTGCCAGAGCTCTGTCATTCTGCTCTTCTGAGGGTGGACAGAGGCTTTGGCTCTTTTCTAAAATTCTACACTTGCCCCAGAGTTTTTCACACCTTCTTTTAAAGGACCCTAGGCTTCCTCACTCTCGTTTGGCATAGTCTTACACAGGAAGCAAAAGCTACTACCCTGCCACATTGTTGAACACCTTTATTTAAAAAAGCAGCTGCAAAGCAGATTGTTACTTTTTTCCCCTGCTTTCTCCATATGTGGAAACCTTGCTGGAACGGACATATTTCTGTCTCTCTGCTCTGGTCTCTTTGTTGACATGCATAGTTTGCACTGGGCTCTACCAGGAGGCACAGCTTTGCCATAGTGAATCAACTGTGCTGAGCTACAGAGGTCAGCTCCAAAGCTTGGCAAGAAAGTCCCTTGAAGGTAGAGATATCTGGATTCAAAATGATGGGTTTAAAAGGAGTGGACATGACTTCCATTCACAGATCTGGCTTACTGAAGTCTGAGAAGTTTACTAGTAAATTCAGATGTTACTTCAAGGCTGTTTCTAATCATACCAGTGCATATACAGCACAGCATCTGGTTACAGAATGGAATCTTCACCCAGCACAGGCTTGAACTTAAAGCGACGCCACAGATGTTTATCTTCGGACACCCTCAACACTTTTTTTCCTGAAAAACTTCAAATAACTACTCAAGCACATCATAAGAGCTGATTTACAATCTATATGTATTTAGAAAGTGTTTCCTTTCCTTCAGCCTCATCTGCAGTTAGAATCAGTCCCCATGTCAGCCGTCAACTGGTGCAGATAGCAGCGCAGATCACGCTTTGCACATCTTTATTTACAGTAGGTTTGTACCAGAAGCTAAAATAATTCCTGAAATCAGAACTAATCCTGAGTGCAGACAAGGCCTCAGACTGCCAACTAGTTCCAAATGTTTTTAAAATGTGAATGTCTGTGTGCTGCCGATAAGACAGAGAAGACCAATTCTTTTCATGCAGGTCACTCTAAGGCAAGCAACTGGCAACAGCATTTAGTTGGTGCTAACCTGGTTCATATTCATACCAGTCACATAAAGGTGAAAGATGCTGGACTCCTTCACAACAGGTTGAGTCACTGGGTCTCCTGCCGAGCACTTTTCAAAATAAAGCAAGATGCTTCGTGGAGTGGAAAACATTGAATTCTTTGCAAAAGAAGGTCATTTCTTTCCTATATACCCCCCCAGGGAGCCCTATTGTTTAAATAAGCATTTGCTTGTGGCCCAAAATACAGCTGCTTTTTGACTCCCATCATAAATCAAACATGCTTGTGTCTAACACACTAAAAAAGTGAGGAAAATAATCTTTTTAAATGATATGGATTAAGATGGTTGGTCTGACCAAAATTATACTTCTTTAATCATCTTAATACTTCATTGGTTCTTCTGGGAACAAAAGATTCAGCAACATCATTGTGCCTTCTTCTTCTCTCTTGGAATTCAAATCAATCTTTTACTCCTTTTTAAATGTAAATTTCAAATAATCATGTATCTGGATCACGCATTAAGTTTGCAGGAGAAAAATCTCTGGCAGAGGATGGCAGGGACTGTGCCTAAAGCTAAATCCAGACAGAAAAACCAGATATGAACTAGGGTGGAAACAGAGTTCTTGTTAAATGTGTTGCAGGTTTTCAAGGCTGCAGTTGTAAAAGTCCCATCAAGAAACCATTCTGATATTTGAAAACAAATAAGAACAGTATCAGGTCAACCACAACAAAACTAAATTTAACATTTAAAATACTTTTTCTCCCCTCCACTCAGACAATTCTCTCAGGCCTGTGTTGCAGGGATTTTTCACAGAATCAGAATTCCAGCTCTAAACCTTGACAATTCTAGTGAGAAGGTGCTGCCTCTTTTCTCCGTTAAGGAAAGAGAAGGCCTTTGATAGTTTCAAATAGGGGTGCTGGACAACAGGATAAATTGTGTTGAAAGGCAGCAGAATAAACCATATTTTCAAGGTTACTTTAAAATCCAAGATTTTTAACCTTGCTGTGGTTTCTGTTCAACCTCCTTTCCATGCTGACTTTCCTCTTTCTCGTCTTCAGTCAGACTGGAAGGAGACATCTATACTTTCCATTTGATGTGGGTTTCATCTATCCGCTCAAAGTAATTCATAACCACTGGGCAAAATGCATGTGCCCACACCACATCATTATCCTACAACTAAGGAACTTCTGCCTGCCACAGAGCTATAAAGCCCAGTAGTGTTTTAAGTTAGGCCCTCAGTACTCAGTTCTGAACTCAAGTAGAGCACAAAGCTGCTGTAGTGCCACAGACAAAGATATTGTTTGGTGAAACACTTGTTGGGTGTTGAATTGAATGCATCTAGGTTTGCCTCATCTTAGTACATTTCCACACCTTAGTATTTTCTCATTTCTGTGCACAGGCTTCATGCAGATATGGAGAAGATGGCCCTGCTCTTGCTTATGTAACTGAATAGAACGGAAGTATGTATTCTGTTCAGTTCCACGTGTTGCTAACCTACGTTCTTAGGTTTAACATAGTCTTCAAATTATTTCCCCTTTGGTAATTCTCTATGTGGTGTGTGCTGTGGTCATGTTTCAAGTTGCTTTGTAAGATCTGATCAAGTGAAGCAGGATTTGAATTCTCCACGTAATTCGCTTAGAAAAAATGATTGTCTACAGTAAAAGATTAAAGAGGAAGATAAAAGAAAGGACAGTTCTACCTTCTGGCAGATAGTTGGACGTTCATTGAAACATTCCTCCCGACAGCCCACTTCGCAAGGTCTTCCCAGGAGCAAACCCGGCAATTTGGTTGAGATAGCCCGGAAAAGTTGTGTGAGCTAACGAAGGGAACAAAGTCCCATGTCTCTGGGTGTACGCCACAGACAGTCACTGCCACAAACATCACTGGTGCAGGAGCCATCCACGTACACCCGGGAGAGCTATGGCGCGAGGAGCACCGCTCAGCCCTGCCCGCGTCCTTCGCTGCACTGGGGCCCTCTCACCGGGCCCGGTCCCCTTCACATAAATAATTACATATTCTCGCGGCTGGGCATGAGGAAAGGGACCCAAGGACGCCTCAAGGCGCTTCCACAGGTTGACCGGCGAGGCCGGCGCGGTTCGATGAGGTGGAAGGCCCGGCCGGCCTCACGTCTCGGCGGCCGCCACCTCCTCACGCCCCC
>NW_009716704.1:0-1163 GCF_000703405.1 Apaloderma vittatum | reverse complement strand
AATATATACAAATATATATATATATATAACAGAAACTAGAGACATTAATACATCTGGAGTTGTGCAGAAGCAGTTCAAAAATCACACAGAAAAGGCTGCATTTTAATAATTTGCAAGCTTCATGATTTACACACGAAGTGCCTCCATGTTCCCCGCTTCTCGGTGAAGGTTTCATAGCAGCACACTGCGGTGTTTTATTGCGTGCAGTGCAGAATTTAGAAAGCTTTGTTATTTTCATAAAATACATTATAAAATATTTACTGCTGTATTATGAAGGCATTATCATAAATACTTAAAACTGTAGCTCGGTTGTCAGGATAATTGAAAAAACCAAATTTTCTGATGTATCATCCTGCAGTGATGCATCTCCCTTTTCATTCTGTTCCCTTCAGTTAATCATTAATTTGGCGAAACTGAAAATTTCTAAAGAGTCCACACTTTCAGTATAGAAATGAAGGGCTCGAACTGTAAGATAAACTGAATTAAATCTCTTTTCTGTCAATGCAACTTAGATTTAAGCTTCCTGGAAGGCTTCTTAAGACAGAAGTTGTAGATCTTCAAAAGACATACTTTTTTAGAGATCATTTTATTTTTATTCACAGAACTATTCATAGAATGGTCTAGGCTGGAAGGGACCTTAGAGATCATTTAATCCAACCTCCCTGTCGTAGGCAGGGGAGCCTCTCAACTAGATGAGGCAACACATGGGGATTAGCAAAACTCATTTGCTTCCAGACTTCGAGAATATGCTCCTGTTTGATAGATTACTAGAAACATACATTTTATTTCTTTAATTTTAAGCAATAACTCCAGAACTAAGGAATTCCACATTGTATAAACCATAAACAACGGGAGAACGCAGAACCGAAGGAAAAGCCAAGCTCCAGAACATGCCAGTTTTTCACTGATTCAAAGTCCTTACCTACTGATGTCAAACACCGAGAGTAGATGATGTTAAAATAGTTAAAAGACAAGGCAAACATAAAGCATGAATTCCAAATGCTGCTAGAGCTAATTATAGTTGCCCAATAAACCTTATATAAAGGTGAAAAATCTCCTCTAGCTTTGACAAAAATCAGACTTTGTCCACAAAGAAAGTTGTCTGACCGATACTTTAACTCTGATTTCAGACTGGCCTCAACAATCACAGAATCACAGAATGT
>NW_009716703.1:653-1565 GCF_000703405.1 Apaloderma vittatum | reverse complement strand
TACAGAGGAAGGGTTCCTCTGTTGTTTTTTTCTCTTGTCTTAGTGAAAATGCCCGGTCTTTTGCTTTTTTTTCTTCTCTTGCATTGGCAGTGTATTGATAACAGTGGACTAGATGCAGATAGTGAAATCAGCTGTTAGGCTGCAGAGCTTTAGTCCACTTGCCATCAGTTTGGTGGAAGGTTTTTGCACTCTCCTGAGCTGATGTTGATGTTGAGAAACTATCTTTGGCTTTCAGGTGTTCTTCCTGTTTCCCCTTGTGATTAAAGTGCATAAGGGAGCACTGTGCACTGTCCAGTGTTTTCAAAGCTTTTGGAGAAAAAATAATGTTTTTCTGTCCAGCATCCCCCAAAATTGCTGATAATTTTGAGGGAAAGTGTTCCTTAGAACCAATTCTCCTGTCCTGAAACTTTTGTGGTTTTTTTTTTTTGTTGGTTGATTTATTTTTCAAAGACAACAGCAATGATCCTGCAGGTAAGTCACAAATTCAAGAAGATTATTTTGAGAGACAGATGTACTTTTTGTTTGTGTTCAGTTGTGGTATCTTTATGTTGTATCACCTGAATGTTGCTTTATTTGAATGCCTATTGATTTGGAGCAGCAAAGGACCACTGCCTGCTCTTGTTCCTTTCCTGCTGCATCCTGTCACAGTGTGAGCAGATGGCAGCAAGGGCAGATGGGGTAAGAACCTTAATACATTTCTTGTAGCAGATGTGCTGGGTTGCATCCTGTCACAGTGTGAGCAGATGGCAGCAAGGGCAGATGGGGTAAGAACCTTAATACATTTCTTGTAGCAGATGTGCTGGGTGCCCACAGGTGTTGTTGGTGAAAATGCTGTGTTGGTGGGTTTTGTTTTGCTGTGTGATGAATGGATAATGCTAACGAGCAAAATTTATTACATTGGCGTTAATGCTC
>NW_009716703.1:0-391 GCF_000703405.1 Apaloderma vittatum | reverse complement strand
GGCTTTGGTTTGGGTTTCAGAGGGTGTTGTAGCAGTGCTGTCCTTTGCCATAGGATTGCCTTGCTGTGTTATTTGCTCAGTCCTTGTGAGGACTGGATGCTGAAGAACGTGGCCTTCATCCTAAAAGGAGGGGAAAGTGGCAGGTGCATGGAGCATGGGAAGGCAGGAAAGCAGTCATTTCCTGTGAAGGACGGAATGTGATGGGGATGACGAATAAGACCTCTTGCCAAAGGGCGTGTCCGTGCTTCATGGCAAAAAATTGAACAGAAGAAACAAAGATGGAAGTAGAAGAGGATGAAAAGGTAGGACAGGAAAAGAATGAAGGTGTAGACATAAAGAAAGAGAAGTGAAAGAGAGAAAAAGGGAGAGAAAAAGAAAATGGGAGAACGAA
>NW_009716702.1:19748-20080 GCF_000703405.1 Apaloderma vittatum | reverse complement strand
GGGCTTCTCCCCAGGAGCTGGAGGGAGCACCGCGGCACAGAGCCCTGCCAAAAGCAGCCCCACATGCTGCTGCTCCTCCTCCTCCTCGTGTGATGGACTTTGTCTCCGGGACTTTCTGAAGGGCCCAGGTGAGAGGAGGAGGGGAGAGGGGGTTGCTGCAGCCCCTTTCCTCTGTACCTCACCCCCAGGAAAGTCACCGCCAGGGTTTTACCTGACTGGTCCTTGGCCCACCTTGTGTTTTCTGTCATGGAGAAGAGGTGTAAAGGTGCCCTCTTGAGCTCGGTGGTCAAGTGTTCTCCTTCCTGCCCACAAGATCAGAGTTGCTTTCTCTA
>NW_009716702.1:11078-19718 GCF_000703405.1 Apaloderma vittatum | reverse complement strand
AGCTTTGGTCTTGCCTGGACGGGGGTTTTGGCTCTGCGACATGCCAGCCTTCTCCCCTTCCTCCCGGGCCATACTAAAACAGGGCTCCTGGCGCGATCCACCCGGCACCTCTTCCTCCAGGCACGTCCCGAGCTGCTCCCTGTGGAGCCCCGCCGTGCCGTTTGGAGGGCGCGTGTTGTTGTTTGTAGTAACGGAGGCTGAAGCCTCTTCTCATCCACAGGTCAGGTACAGTGTGGACAAATGCACTGTAGACTTCCCTCATTTTTTTTAGTGCACCTCAAAGCAGACATGGAAGGACCACTATCTAATAGGGGTGAGAAGGTAATTGTAGTCCCTGTTTTTAGGCTTTGGGGCCAAACCTCAACTGTAGCAAAGATTTTTGTGTGACATCATTACCATTGCCGTCTCTTGTGAGCATCACTGCTTCTCCATGACCTCTGGCAGCTACTGCCCGCTCCTGTGCCTTTCCTGAATTTTGGTGGCCCCAGACTGATGTTGGTCTGAATGGCATCACTTTGTTCTCCACTAAATACCCCTCGTGGTTGTGGTGTGCTGGCAGTCACTGAAAGCTTTTGCCATCCTCCTGCCTGAACTCCTCTGTCTGGTTTCTCCCCTTCCCACGTGCAACAAGCTCTGCTCTCCTGCTCCGTTCCTCGGTCGTCTGCTCGCGCCGTTGGTGCAAACGGCTGCCGGCTGCGACAACGGAGCAGGGGGACTTTTAACTTTCCAGTTTTCCATGAGTTAATATGAAAGATTCATTTCTTGGGGATTCCAGTATTGCTTAAAAAAAATAACAACTGGCTGTTACAATATCTGAAGTAGGAATGCTATTTCACAATGTCTGGCCAGGAAACAATATTGCAAATTGATATTTTTCTGTTCAGCACTTAAAGTATCTGTCTGTTCTAAGAGGCAGCTTATGTGGGGGGCAAGTCTTCTGAGACGTGCTTGTGCTCGTAAGATTTTATTTAGGATCTCAGTTTAAGCAACTGCCTTTTGAGGAAACCCTGAGCCTTTGGCAAGTCTGACTGGTTTTAGCTTTTGTCTTTACTGTTAGAAGTTCTCAGCATTTCCCTTTTCAAGTCTCCCTCTGCTCAGTGCAGCAGTGGTAGCTTATTGAGCTCTCTTTAGATAAGCACAAGCAGGGCTACAGGAAAGTTGCTTTTTCAGTCTAAACGCTACCATTTTGTCATGATACCTGCACAGCAAGCTGGAGAATTTTCAGAAAATACTATAGAGTCCTGGGGCTGTCATTCAGAGAAACTTCCCTGCAGCAAGTAGCTCCTGAGTTTCAAATGCAGTTACTTGCTCACAGCTGCTGCAGAACTGGGTTCCCAGGACATGGAGCTGCCCCCAACCAGCTCCTGAAACCTGGAGCAGCCTCTTTTTCCACATCCAAGAACTTATTAAAGCAATGATAGCTGAGATCCTGGGAAGACACGTGTAAATGCTGAGCCTCTGCTTCGCTCTGCACTCGGGGCTCACAGCCCCGCTCCTCTTGGGGTACCCAGTGCAGCCGCTGTGCGAGAACCGAGCGGGGACCAGCTCCCTGCTTCTCCTGACCAAGGGATTTGCAGAGCACTGAGGTGTAGAGGTTTGAGGGAAGCCTGTGCTCGTTAGCAAGCAAGGTAGACATTCCCAAGGATCGTTGGGAATGATCTTCACCTTTCTTGGTGGCTGCCGTATCGCAGAGCAAATAGATTAAACGCTGGTTTCAGTCTGTTGCTCAGCACGGTGTGGTGTCATGGCTGAATGTGTGCCCAGGGAGTCGCCTCTCTCTTGTCTGTGTGCTGCCACGTCCCGTTCCCTTTGTCTCTGCCCTCCCTGGCGGTCTCCGTCCCTTGAGCAGGGCTGGCAGCTCCCGGGTGGGCAGGTGGTGGTTCCAAAGGTTGGTTTTTTTTCCATGGGGAAGTGTCTGCCACAGCGAGGGCACGCATCCGTTCTGTCAGTCCCTGAAAACACCACGTTTCCCTCGCGAGGGCTCTCTGTCCCTGAAAGCAGCTAACTCTCGATCCCCAATTTTCCCGCTCAGGTCATCCTCTTTCAGTACTGACTGCACGAGCTCTTCCTCATCTGCCCATGGCGCTACCAGCACCACTGCCCCTCAGCCGCTGAAACGCAGCGTCCAGCCCGAGGCAACCGTTACCAGCCACGCAGGAGAAACTCAGATCCAGCACTCTCAGTTATTTCCATTGACCAGCACCTAACAGCCACTATTATTTCTCCAGCGACACTCTGTGTATGTGTGTGTTGAGTGCAGAGTTACATTTTTCACTTGTTTCTTGTGGACGTGTAGAATGGCTGCGAGTCTCTCCAAGGCAATGCCAGACACAGTCAAAATCAGTGACTCTACTGGGGTTGCAAATCTTGCTCCCAAACCCATGGGAATACGAACGAACCAGAACATGCTGAGTCTCGGGGGGGGGTCGATGATCACCTCTGAACGTAAAGGAAGGAGGAATTTACGTGGTTTGGCCTGATTCTCTTTTTGCACCAGTGAAGCGCTGTCGGTTCCCGGACATCCCTCCTTGTTTCCACTTGCATGTGTGAAATTCTGAAACGGGCTTTTTGGCTCAGCAACTCGATGTATACACAGACCTTCCCGAGCCAAACTTGCGGGTAGCTGAGACTCCACTAAGTGGAAAACACGATGCCAGCCGGAAATAGGCAGTTTTTCTTCCTCCTCAAAGTGCTTTAGAATCACATATCCTTTGATCACTCTAAGGTAAGTAAATCTTAGTGTTTTTTTCCCCCCCGTTTTATAGGAGGGGAAATCGAGATGTCCTAAACTGAGAGGAACTGTGGGGGTTGGTGGCAGAGCCAGGTTTAGCACCCTGAAGTTTTTGATTGCTGACTTGTTCTTAGAACACTGAGTATCTCTCTCCTCTCACAGCCATCTGCCAAATCTTCTTTTTTTAAAATTTTTTTTTTTTTACTCTTTATTAACAAGCTACTTTATTTCCTTGGAATGTACCTACACAAAACTCTCAGCCACTCCATACTCTGGGACTGGGAAATCCTCAGTGGAAGCTGGCCATAAAGGTGTAGAAATGTTCTGCCCTGGTGTGGACCCAAGCTCAGTCAGTGGCAAGAGTCGGGTAGAAACCAGAGACCAGTTAAAAAGGTGAAAACCGCAGTCAGGCCAGCGGGAAGAGTCGCTAGCGGAGTGGACAGCAAAGTGATGGGAGACTCCTTTATCCGGCAGCATCGCTCTGATTCCCCCTGCCCTCCCGTTGTTCTCCCTCGCTGGGGTCCGGCTGCTGCCCCTGCCAAGCCCTCGGATGGAGGCGCAGCCCGGGACTGCGGCCACGGGGCAGGCACCGCAGGGCTCGCCGCGACAGCAAAAGGGAGTGCTCAGCAGTCTGGCCCCCATCAGGGAAAAAACAACACAACCTGAAATGGTCCTTCATTGACGGCAATAGTAAAAAGTAAACAAGTAACCTTTGCCAGCCCTTCTCAGTGTGCACCAAGCCAAGAGCAAGTCTGTAACGAAACCTTTCTCCACGCAAGCACACGGGTCTGTCTTGCTGCTGAGTGTCTGCGAGGCCGCGTTTCCGAGAATGCGAAAACCTACTGTGAGCCACAGTTAGTGCATAACACAACTGAACTGCGCCCGAGGAACAGAAGACGGGAATCCATCCGTTACATAACTTGTTTTTAATTCGAACTGTAGATACGTGTGTTTTTCTCTCTGGGAGTTCCTGGACCGATCTCCAGCATCATTCGGGTGGGCAGCCATCCCACTGCTCTGGCTGCCCCACGTCGTGCGTGCACAGAGCCCTCTCCTGACTGTGTCCCCGAGCTCCGTGTGACACCGACGGCCGGACATGCAGCCCCAGCTGACAGTGGGGCACGCTCACCCCTCCAACCCCACGGGGCACAGCGGGAAGAGGTGCAGATGGCTGCTGAGGTGGCCACCAAGATCTCTTGGTTTGAGAAGTAACTGAGGACAAGAACGCATTGATAGTTGTTGGAACAAATTATATACATACATGTGTATATATATATATACACACACACCCCTCTGTGTTTGTATGCATATATATATTTAAAAATACAGAGAGCTAGTGTGATGGTAGCACCTTGGCCAGTTAGGCCAGCATTCTGTCTAACTGCAGGCAGCAGCTAGCAGCTCTATCCCCAATGTAAAATAACGTTTGAAAGGAGAGGGGAAATGAAGTCCGCCAAGTATTAATGCCGCCTCCTGACGTGTGAATAACCGTTTCCAGTGTGTAGCCCCCAGCAAGGCACTCCCGCAGGCCTGGCCTGAGTAGAGCCAGCGCTTCCGAGGTGTCCCTTTGGGGAGGGGGCAGTTGCCAGTTGTACCTGTTGCAGTCGCTTTTGCCCTTGTCTGTAGCGCTGAGTGAGGGCCGGGTGTTACCTCGGTTGGCTGTTGGCGAGGCGGTTGTTGAGGTGGCTGTGGGGTGCTGCGTCCGTGTGCGACAGCTTTAAGACACTGGTGGCGGTCGGTGGGGTCACCGGGGTCCGACTTTCTCCTCCGTCTGTGCTCGCGCATCCTAATGATCGTTTAGTTGTGGAGTTAGGGCCATAAACGAATGGGTAGTTATTTCATTTAGGACTGAAGGAGAGACTTCAGGCGGTAACTTGACCTGACATCTCGCAGTACTTGAGATTTCCACAACTCTTTCGTTGAGGCAGAAAAAGGTTTGATGCGTTTCTCTTCTGTCTCGGTGGTGCAACGAAAGGGGAAACTATAAAATACGTATTTGCTAAATATCCACTTAGTTACCGATCAAAAAAACCCAACCCCTCACTTGTGAAATGTACTGTATATCAGCGATTTTGTAACTGATGCCACTGACAGGGCCGGCGTGCAAAGCCGCAGGCCACCGGAGCATGGGAGCTCGTCTCTGGTGGCCGTGGACTGGCCACTGCCCGCAGACCGAGCTCTGGGGTACCTTCCCCCATAAGTAGCCAGGAGCAGCTTTGCTAGTTCTGAAATCAGGCTCTGTTTATATTAAGCCCAAATTGTTTGCAAAAACTGGAAGCAATTCAGCTTGTGCAGTTTTAGAGCTAATTATGTGTATGGAAAATACTCAACTGTACCAAGAATGTAAGAAATCCTCTAATTTATTCAATACATTGTTTCACAACATATTTCACACTGACTGTTGCCACTGAACCAAACCTTATCTCAGGTCATTTGCATTCATCTCCTGTCTGTAGATTAAAGAAAAAAAAAATTAAGATCATTCTCATTTTCTTAGTTTATTCAGTAATTGCCAAATGGGTTGTGGTGCAGCAATGCAGACTCCACGTACTAAACTTTTCCAGTTTCTATTTACAAAACCTTTTGCAGACAAAAATCCGACAAAGGTAGCCAGTGAAAGGCTCCTCCCTCGAGTTTAGTAAGGTAACTAAATACAGTTAGGGTCTGAAAGTGGAATGGTTTACAGTTTTATTACCAATTATTTTTTTTTTTTGGCTCATGCTGGTTAACCCCAACGCCCGAGCTAAAGGTGCTTACACAACTTACTAGTTGAGACGGGGAGAGAGAACCAATCCTGCACTACTACCAGTGATATATCTGTAGGATGCCAACGATAGGCACATCAGTTTTATTTCATCCGCCAATCATTTTGTTGTAGCATGTTGCAATTCTGCATGTCTTGGCTACAATGGTTTTAAAAAAAAAAGTCTCTGAATGAGTGGACAGTCAAGACTAATATTTATTTTAAAAAAAGTAAAACTAAATTGTAAGCACTTTTTTTGTAAAACCAATGTCTGTTTTGTTACATACTTTTAATGTTGTGCTTTGTAAATGTCTTATTTGTGTAATAAATAAAGTTAATGCAAGTAGAAGTGCTGGCACTTACATCCAGAAAATGATGTAATTCCATTTCATTTTATTTTTAAATACTTTCTGGCTTACTAATCAAGCAGCAACCCACCCAGTTTTCCTCTTTTATTATTTTGTTAAACTCTGGCTTCAGGAGAGTTCAACAAACGTTCGTAGTAAATGGATATAATTTCCTAGTTAGCAAACCAGTCATTAAAGAATACCTCTGGTGTACATTATTACAATGATCAATCAATATCAAAGTACTGAGCAAAAAGAGAGGAAAGGAATTCACCAGGACAGCTAACTAAAATCCAGGAAAATAATGTTGATTAAGATGGATTTGAATGACTTCAACACTGCATCTGAGGCGCTCTTTTTAACAAATTGTTTTCAGGCTTAATAACGTTTATATATACTGCACTACACACCTCAGGAAAATTACTGTGAGTACAGTCTGCTTTTTTTCCCTGGCTTTTTCTCAGCGTGAGTGATTAAATGATTACTTCCATTTTTGTTTGTGCTGACAAAGATGACAAAAAGATTAGACTCCTGTTACAGGGAAAGGGTGAGACGAATCCATGAGGACAAATTAGATTTATTGTGAATCAGATTACCTGCTTTGGATTATTATCGTCTAGCAAAAACTGTTTTCCTGGTTTCGGTTTATGTTCAATTGTTTCATCCCAAGCTTTCCGGCAGGTCCGAATGATCCATTCGTGCTCATCATCATCTGAAAGGGAGATAAAGAGAACGGCAGATATCACTGTGTCAGCCTGCTCTTTGCATCACTAGGGTCCAGCTCAAACAAGCAATTTTTTCCTTTGAGAAATAAATCCCTTTTTAGCCATCGGCATCTCTTGGAACACATTTTTTTTTGTTTGTGTCTTTCAAAGATTGTGTGCTGTCGTGTTGGAAGGCGGGAGGTACCGGATCTATGGCAGTGGCTCTGATTATTTGTCTGTTTGATAAGATCAGCTTGGGCAGAATGATGAGATTTACGAGTAGAGATTTCATTTTTGACTTTTTAGCAGGAGATGTGCGGGAGATATGTTGAAACTGTCAGAAATGAAGATACACATTTTTTAAATACTCTGTGTTGCTTGTCGGTTTGTGAAAAGCGAAGGCAAAGAAAAATATCTATAGACAAAACCCAAGTTCTTGTCTTCCAGCTTTCCTCTCAACGCGGTTTGCAAAATGTGTGTTATGACAGGTATCGATAAGGTGATATAGTGGATGGTGGAGATATTTTAGACCATCTTCTGTGTTCCTTGTTAGTATTCATGTCTGTCATATTTATTCTCAGACCATAATGACAGTGTGGAAAGAAAAAAAAAATCAAAGACAATGTAGGAAAAAACTCACTGTCCAGCAAAATTTGAATAGATATTTTGTGTATGATTGCAAAAAATAACTTGGCAAATGTTGTGGCTTCTTAATGCCAGGGTTTTAAACAGTCTTGTCTCCAAAAACTGTTCTGCAGCCTTTTCTTTTGTGTTTGTGTAGGGGAAAAGAGATGTGTAGTAGACCAGGAAAAACAAACTTCAAAAAGCCATGGGGAAAAAAAAAAAATCAAAGTATACTTAAAACAATACCTGTATTTATTTTTATAAAAATGAAATTTGTTAGAGCTGCTTCTTGTGTTTACCGCCGTCTTAAGCTGCTTGTGATGTGCGTTTCTAACCTGCCTCTGTCTAAAATTTAAGGGGTTTGTAGCAGCCGTTATTACCTGAAAGAACAGATGATTGCGCGAAGGGCAGAGCAGAGGGGGCTGAGATCCCGGTGCTGTGACCATCGCCCGGCACGGCCCCGGGATTCACGCGGCTGCCCCGTGGGTCAAAACAGAGCGCGACAGAAGCGTGCTGCTTGCACGGAGCCAGATTTTCCTGGTGATCTTTTGGCTGCAGAGTTACGCCTTTACAATGAAGGGAGGCAGTAACATTTAAAATGCAAAAGGTAGGAGGGGGATGATGTTGTGCTGGTCTAAGAAGTGAAAGTTCACAGAAGGGTCCGTGACAAATTAGGTCTGATGCACTGGTCTTCGAGCTTGGGGGGGTTAATCTTGTTTGTTGCAGTGGGTTTTGAAACTAGTCGGCTTTGTCTTTTCTGTTTTACTCCCTTTTGTTTTTTCACGCTGCCCTCCCTTTTTTTCTCGTTCCCGGCCAAGTGAGCTGACTGCACGCCTTCGCTTCTCGTAACGCACGGCTCCTGCGCGAGCTGTGGTGGCATCCTGGTAAAACCAGGCTTAAGGAAAGCAGGTGCCAAAGTGTTTGTCCCTTGTCTGAAGGGCAGTGCTCGTCTGAAAGGTCATCAGAAAGGCTGGTGCCTCGCAGGAGGTTTTCCTTAAAAGCCTGCTCTCCTGTTTGCTCTTTGCACACACTCACTGGTTTCCAGACAAAGTGCTTGCTTGTCCCTACTTGACCTTCTTCGTGTTTCCCTCTTTGAGGGTGCTGGCTTGCTGAAGCTGGGTTTTGGTGGCAAGCGTCCACCTTTGAGCAGCGCTTCGGTGACCGTGAGCGGGCTGGTGAACGTGCTTGTGCTGCCATTGTTCCAACAGCTCAGCCTGTAGGCTTGCTTTAATGACTGGAAAATGGTTCCCGTTTAGATAGAACAGCTAAGTCCAGCTCTTTCTGTGTTTTGCTCACGCGATGTTTTATTTATTCCCTATGCTTGTGAATCAAGAGGTCCATAACAAAATACCTGTTAAGGGCGTATTTCTTATTCAGGCACAAACAGAGAAAACAAATGCTGAAAAATATGCTGAAAGGGAAATTAAAAGGATGAGCACTGATTCTTGCTTAAAGATTACGCAATCCTTACAGAGGCAGAGATTCCACTGA
>NW_009716702.1:0-11047 GCF_000703405.1 Apaloderma vittatum | reverse complement strand
AGGAATGCAAATGTGGTCCTTAAGCTTTCTTAAAAACAACACCAACGCCATAATCAATGTGCTGGCTTTTGTTCTATGCACTAGGTGTTCCAGCACGGTAATGACGTGGTCACGTGAGCCTTGGCTAGAACAGATATTGTCCAGCCTGGGTAGTTCTGTGATTTTAGCTGGAATCGCCTTAACTAAAAAAAACAAACCACCACCAAACAGTAGTTGATCTGAGCTTGTAATAATTGCACAAAAATGAAATTGGTCTATTTTTGCCACAGCAAAGGAATAAACAAAACTTACACGTGGTATACATCATCGCTATCTATCTCGTATTTGGGTACAGACGTACGTGTTCACCCGAGTACTAGAAATAATCAGCCTTCCTAGGGAGAGATCTACACTGCATAACTTGTGCAGAGTTTAATCAGATGTAAAAAATGAACGAGCTGTATGAATTTCAACTTTTTATCTGCAAAGGAAAAATAGAAGTAATGCCTCGGTATTCTAACAAATAACCCAAAGCAAATCCCTAGAGCTGCCATCCATCCCGGCTGTAGTGTGCCACCGGTCCTTGCTCTAGGGAAGGGGAAACGAGCGCATCGATCCAGCATGGCGAGAAGAACCACAAACCCAGAGATGAGAATGGCTCCAGGGCTAGCTATGGGAGAAGAGGCAGGGAAATATTAGAATGTAAAGAGTTAAGCTATGGTAAAACATACTTTTGCTACACTAAAGAAGACTGGTTGATAATTACTGTAGTTTTAGGGCTATTTGAATCAGTGCAGCTGCAACCTCTTCAGTAGTAACCCCTGAAACAAGACAAACTGGGTTTATTGTACTGAACAAGTCTTAAAGCTCCTCCCTGATTGTTAGTAATTGGCAGCAATGGACGTAACAGCCTCTTGACTACCCTTTTTACACTCTACCTGACTGTGCAGCTAACAATTTAAATCACAGATGCCGATCCTTCTTTGTGGCAGCTGCTTGTTAACTACGTGTTCCTCTTTTTCTGTCACTGGCTGCTTCCATAACCCTGCAACACCAGGGTTAGGTTGGAGAATCACATTTCATCAATATTTAAAATGGAATTAAACCTTGAAGTTTGATTAATGCTACCAGATAGTGAGTTGTAATTACTATTTTGCAAATTGCAATTGTTTGAATATGTTAATATGATTGTCTAAGCACATCTTCACCTTCAGAAGTAATTTTCCCTTTAAAAAAGATTTGAAAAAAATACAAACTCTTTAATCAGCAGTAAATTATCCCCCTATGCGCAATTAGGTAGTATGGGGTTCTTCATGTTGTGTGCTGAATTTTTTGTCAGCATATTCATCTTTAAAAGTTTATCCATTTTTTTAGATTTTCCTCAGTAGAATAAACATTCATGGAACTGACCTTGCTGAATCAGGACTAACGACGCTGGTATTTGAAGGTAAAGGAAAAAAGGTTTGTCTGAAAATTTGATTGCAATTTGGTGTGTCCCTATTCAGTTAGTAAATGTGAACAAGTTATTTCTTCTAAAGTTAGCAAAGTATAATGATTCTTATAACGATGCATCACTGAAATATTGAAACAGAGGCACATAGTGAGAGATCTTAATGGATGAGCTGTTAGAATATTTCTAAGTATTGATTGATTATTTTGCATTGTTTTCTTGTGTCTCAGTCAAAAATATGCCCACACAACATATTTTGAATACGGTGGGGCAGATCCTCAGCCAGCCCAAACTGGGATCGCTTCTCTTTAATTTTTGTAATTAATTGAGGCTGTTTTCGTTAAGCAGGCAGAGGCATACGGAGCCAACCCTAGTAGCGACCTGCACGACATCCCCAGAAACAGCATCTGCCCACAGTAGACGATTAACGGGGAGCAAGTCCCACTGATCTACTGTTGGACACTGTCTACACAGTCAACAGGTCAGTCTAGAGTCTTTTTAGGCAAGGAAGACCCAACTAAATCTGTTGGTCGTGCTGTGTTCCTGTAAGTAGCCCATTTCAAAATTAATTCTTCTCAACAAATACTGCTTTGCAAGTTTCTTCCTTGTTTTGGGCAGCTTTGGGGGAAGCTCCAAAGGCCAGCAAAGTCCAAACAGGTGTCTGTCGAAAACGCAGGTGTAGTCCACAGTGAGCTGCAGCCCACTTCAGTCAGTGGATTTCTGCTCGGCATCTCCCCAAAACGAAACCCCTTGTCTAATTTTCAATGTTCAGTCTAAAAGTAGTGGCAGAAGAGATTTCCCGAACTACACACTCCAGATTTATCTCTCAGCTGGGATTAGAAACAGCTGAAAACTCAGGGTGGGCTTGCTGCAGGGTGCTTCCAAGGGATGACTTGAAAATACACTGTAATTTAGGTGCGTTTAATCTTCTTTTATTAAAGGCATATTGCAAAGTTTAGAATTATTTGCTTCTAGCTATCATGTTTCTGTGCTGCTTATGGAAAGCTTAGCTGTGAGAGACTTCTTAGGACTCTGCGTGCTTAGGTGTCTGCCACGATGCAGAGTGGAGACTCGGCAAGCAGCTGGATTGTCATTTAGGCTTCGGCTTTGCCCTCTTAACTAATGCTTTCCCGGGAAACCACCCTGAGCTGTGCAGGAAGATGGACTGCATTGAAACGACAGTACTTAGCGGCTTACACAGGGCGAAAACCTACACTGTTCATCTTAAAAGCCTTGTTAGGTCTTAAAAGCCTGTGTCAGGCCTGGCACTTTGTAGCTGCATGAGTTCCTGATGTCTTGAAGGCTTTCTCTGCAGTGGAGACTCCCCAGTGCACTCCTACATTCAGATCCTCGGCTCCCTCCTCTCTCCAAAGGGAAGCTGGGACCAGGCGCGAGTGGGCATCATCCCTTCCTTCGCTCTCACTTCTGGGAAAGGCCATGGGAGCCGGGAGGGCAGTCGATGTGCCCCCGTACGTGCCCTCCCCAGGTTGACCAGAGGCTTGGGGCTCCCTGAGGACGCAGCCGTGGGGTACGAGCGGCTTTCCCCAGCTGTAGGAAGGTGTGTTTACACCAGAGAATCCTTGAACAAGAGCAGAGTTTCCTCTCCGTTTGCAGAGGGCCAGGAACACACAGGCCAGTGTAAACAACAATATCATTTAATTCTTTTGGGTGCCTGACTCCTCCCATCACCCGCGGTGCAGTTTATCATGTTCTTCCACCACACAATTAGAATCCCGCGCGATAGCATCTCAGCCCCGAATTCTGCCTGGCACACCCCTTTCATTTCCACTGCCCCCTCCGGGTCCCTCGCACCACCTTCCTTACTGCACCTGACCCCACCAACATCAAGGCTGGCAAGAAAATGGAAAATATGTTTCCAATTAACCTTTGCTTCCACCCACAGATTCTCACCCTTCCATTTACTTTTAATTACTGTAATTCCAAAATGGCCCCCAAGTGAACTTTCCATCTCTTGTAAAACTTGTTTTCCCATGAACTGTATAGTTGAATATAAGTCCCTATAAGACTCGCGTATAATCTATTTAATGGCTTCACAATAGGATGGCTAGCACACAAACAGAGTTGTTGTTCTTGGCACGCCATTATTTGGAACTGAAACTTTCACGGTTTTGAAAATGGTATTTTAAGACCAGGAAACCGCAAGAAACAAAATATCTGCGAAAGCTATAGCTACTGAAATTACTGTAGTATCTTACACCATGACGCATATATTACTGTTATCGCTGTTGGCTATAGCCTTGAATATAAATCATATTGGTTCAAAATCTGTTTTAGTGAATGGAGGGTATTTTATATTAAAACATGTAAGCCAAATTTAATCTAAAAATATTTTCTTGGTTACATGGATGAGAAGTCTCCAATTATCTCTGTCACCTGAGCAGACTCTGGCATTGAGAAAGACATAGTAAGTATGCATTTTGCAACGGCATTGCAAATGTGCCTGATCTTAACACAGTTCTGCATAAAAAGATACGTAAAGAGCATGTGATGGGCAGAACTGCAATGTTTTTAAAAGTGGTTAGGGTAGAGTAAGAATAGACATGAAGGCGCTTCTCACAGGAGCCTGGGATCTTCTCTTTAAATGAAGTAGACTCAATTTCCTTCTGCCATCTTCACTTCAATACTCGTCCCTTTGCCTTGCCCACTCAGCAGCGTCCAGTTTGACACTTGCTAACATTCTGCCTCTCCCCCTTTTAAGTTCTGGCTCCTCAGTTAATTTATTTGTTAAGCACTGGAGATTATTTAGGTCCCAAGCTCTCAGAGCAGGACAAAAGCTACCTATCTAACTGAAAAATAGGAAGAAATAATAGACAGAAGATATTCAGGGATTCAGATGACACCACCATTTCTAACCTTCCTCTTCATGTAGTATCTTTCAAATCTTCTGACTATCATGGAAGCAGCGAGTCTGGAAAGCAAGTACCAGCAAACTGGAATTCTCTGAATGCGGGCAGGGAAACTATGTCCTGAGACTAGTTGCAAGAGAAGAACATATATGGGGGATTGAGGAGACAAGATCAAAAAGGTAAATTCGTTATGGACCTGTGTAGAGCCTTGCGGGGCAGAGAAAACAAGCTGAGTGCCACGGCAGAGAGAGAAAACATTTTTTTGCAGTGGTTTGTGTGGGAATATCAATCGCAGAGGCCAGAAAGAGGAGTTAGCAATGAAAATGGACAAGCACTCCAGCTGTTGCAAGAAAAGCAAAGGGTTACTCACATTTGTATGCTCTACTTGTGTAAACGGAGAGTAGTATTGGCTCTCTGTTTTACAAAACGCTGTTTTCAGAAATAAGTTTGTCAGCCAAAGTAAAGAGAAAAAGATCAATGGATTGCAATGAACAGCGTTTAACATAAAAATGAGTAAAATTTACAATTCGGTTAACTTGTTAAATGTTAAAAAATCAGCAAACAATAGACACAATTTGTTTTGTTCAGAGCCCAGAGGTAGAGACCAAATCCTCTAAATTAATTTCTGCAAAAGCTGTGTGGTTTTTTTCCAAACAGGTCTGGATCCTATTCGTTGTAGAATATACTGATTACCAACTATTTTTAAGAGCTTTACACAAACATTATTTCTTTTGTTGTGTGAAATGCAGAATCAGCCATCTGGCAAATGCCCCAGAGCTAAAATCTTTTACATGACATATAATTCAAAATGATTAAATATACAACAGAAAATAGCTATAGCATTGCACTTAAAATAGCATGAACTTTTACTGCCGATCAAAACTGATTTCTTTAGCTTAACAAGTATCCAAAGAACAATTATTTGAAGAGCTTTTAAGAGTTTCAATATGTAGGAACTAAACCTCATCTAAATTCAGTATCTTAAGTCAAATAAAAAAGAAACGAATGTACAAAAGATTAAATGGTCCTGCGTTAGAAGTAGACATTTAAATCTATGGGAAGCTAAATTCATTCGAACAAAAATACTATATTCCCTCTGTATGTGTATGGCTGGGGCTTTCCTTCTCTCGGCTGCTAAGGGCATCTCCCAAAACAACTCTCACATTCTTAGGCAATGACTAGGGACTAGCCTGGAACCAGACTGTTCATCCACTCCCTCCATCACCAGAACGGGCAATTTCAGAGAAGAACAGGGAACAAAGCTCTGTGCACGATCCCTAAGTGCAGTCAATTTTTTTTTTTTTTTTTTTTTGCTGCACCACGGTCGACTTTAAGTTAAACTCGCTGTCTTTTTCCCAGAAATACTCCAGGCCTGAAAAATTGCCAGGTCCTCATCCCACACCCAGTTCTCCAGTAGTTTATGAGAAAGAGCACGCAAACATCTGCATGTATTTGGGGGACATGGGGGTAGGTACAGAAATATTACCCTGCGTAATTATTGAGTGGTTATGGCTCTGTTTCTCAGCTACATTTTTCAGACAAGTCAAAGTCCACATTTCCCCAAAAGCACTTGGTGCAAGTCAGATCTGAGTTGTAAGATGAAAAAGGTCTAAATGGGTAAACCTGAAATGGATGAATACATCACTGCCGACTTCCCAGAAATTTCGCTTCTCAATTCGTTCAGACCAAGCATGAGAACCCTCATCCCAAGGTAACAATGTGAGGAAACTGTCTGTCTAAGACTTAGATTAAAACGGGTTTGCACCCTTGCCTGGGGAGTTGGGTCAGCCTCCCAGCCAGGGAACCTCAGACGTTGTAACCCCAGGCTTTTCTAATTAAATAATCTTCCTGAATCTTGACCTTTTCAGCTCCTAATGATTCCCGAAGTCTACCAGACTTTCAGGCTTGTAGAAATCCTAAGCTGATTGCTGGCTGGTGTGGGATTGCAGCAACACTAAACCCTCTCCTCTTTATAAGCTACTTGTCCTGGTTTTCTGGGCCTAATCCTGCTCTTACTAATGTGCTCGTTAATTCAGTTACCTGCCTGAGCTTTAGCGTAAAGGCAGCCCGTGGGTCTCCCTACTCTTGATGTTATAGGAAGGGACACATACATTTCAGGTACTATTGACTGCAGTATGGAAAGCTACCCTGTGCATCACACATGTACTCATTAAACCCAAAGATGGAATATGAAAGTAGTGGCAAAAATGTTCTTCTATTCCGAAGAGCAAAAGTATGTTTTATGCTATTTAACCCGTCCTTGGGAGAACCACAGGAGAAACAGGGCAATTTTCATCAGAAGTATCTTTGCTTTTCACCAAAAAAAGAGGTGACCCAGGCTATCTCCTATCATCTTTTTCCATCTCAGTATAACATTTCCATTTTTGACGGTATTTTCTCTTTGAGAGCTGTGGGCTTCTCTGATACCCAGGGGGTCCCAAAACCTGAATGTCACAACTCTTCTTGCAACTCCTTGCTTTGCATTAAACATAACATCGTGCGTTTTCTGCTTTTCACTGGAAAATTGGGAAATCTTCCCATCTTTCTATTGACCAAACTCTGTTACAAAGGTGCCAGGAGTCCTATTTCTGGGGAAAAAAAAAAGAAAAAAGAAAAAAAAGTAATACTCCTAGTGAAACAGGAGTCTAGTCCCAGTATCTATTCAAAATAAACAACGTATCTTCTTACAAACAAGCATTCTCATTCTTATTTATGTGTCCAATTTTGTGTACTTCGCAATACTGGAAGAAAGGGAAGACTGAAGAACACATGGAGAATCAAGAGAAATTTGAGCATCCCCAAGGAAACAGAGGTTTAGGGACAGAGTAATAACTGCAAGATTGCAATAAGAATTTGAAAGACTTTGCTAGATAAAAACGTATAACAAAACCGTGGCTGTCATTTCGTTCCCTGGGCCTGATTATGTTTTCAGGATGGGCCTTTGTGCTGCTTTAACAGCAAGAGTTCTTTAAGTAAATGAGTATCAGACCTCCAGGCTAGCGAAATGCAAGGCTTGCCAACTGGAACGGGAGTCTCCACGGTACTCTGCATCCACTCATCTTGACAACGACGACGGTGGTGGACGCAAACCCAGTAGTTTCAAACGGTGCCTGCTCTCTTCTGCCCTGGACTGGTACCTGGGCGCTGCCGGTTCGGATGCAGGTCAGCGCCAAGGCCGCGCGCTTCCTCGCCCTCTTTCACAAACAGCCCAGAAACAATCAGCAATTGCTTCATAATAGGGCCAGGGTGAAAGGTGAGAACTGGCGTATTCTGAAAGCCTGCTGCCAGACCCGAGGAAGATAGTGTCACTCTGGTAGACCTGTCGAGCTGTTGTAAGAACTTCCCGAATGCTTCCTACCATCTGCTTTTGATGCTTTCAAGACTTGGCTGGAAGCCTGGAGGTTTTCCTGCTCCTTCCTGCCCAACCTATAATGGAGTAATCCTGGATCTGTTCCCTGTCATCCCAGCCTCTTCCTCAGTTTCTTCTGCTTTACAGCTGGGGTTTTTTTATTTTTTTTTTCTTTACTGCGGTGGCCTTGTGCCCTGAATCATCTCTCCTGGGGCGGTAAGAGTTCCTCTGATGTTGAACAAGTGCCGGGTTTTTCAATTGTGTTCATGTTCTGGAGAGGCAGGGTCTGGGCTATACGACACATTCCTTCTTCACACTCACATCAACAAGTATAACTTTGTATTCGGGGCTCTCATTGGAACGGCCGCACAAAGCACATCTCCAACGGCTCCGTCAGGCTGCACGCTGCGCCGCTCTGGTGAGCGAATATTGATTGATATAATTTGTAGGGTTTGAGATAAATGTCATAAAGGACAATGAGTTCAAAGAACAGATTACAAAACAATAAATTGAATTCCAAGGCGTTCCCTCCTGTACTAATCTGTGTAGGTTCCTGTGTTTTTGGAAAGCATGTTGCTTATCTTCCTCATCAGTAGGCCCACTGCATTCCAGTATTTTGGATCGATGCCATTTGTAATAATCTAGATCAGTTTTTATTCAACGTTTATAAAACAGGCCATGTATCATAGGGTATATTTTATAGCAGATGGTATCTCCAATTCATTTAGCTCCCCCCTTCAATTCCCTCCTCCACTATCACAGTGCTTACTTATAAAAGCTCCTGAAAGTAGAGCTGAGCAGAATTTTTTTTTTCAACAAATAGTAAATTTGCTGAGAAATGGAGTTTCCAAGCAACAAAACAGTTAAACTGTGGCGCACTGAAAATGAAATGTTCGGTCATCTTAGAAACACTAGGTCTTGCAATTTGGACATTTAAAAAAAAAAAAAGGTGAGTAGGTGGGTGGTTGCTTTCATTAATCATTTTAATTTAAAATAAAATCTGCACTACAAAGGGGATGAACACAAAAGGTAAATAGCCAGAACCCAAAGTACTTGTTTCAGGTCAGATTACATTTTTTGTATTTTCCCAGTGTGCTTTTAATTTGAAAAGTTTCTCTTTTGGCTTGATGAGACCCAGTATTTGCCAGACTCTACTCAAAATACAGGTGACAAGGAAGTTTCCTGTTCAGCAAAGTATTTAAAGACAGCCCTAGGACTCATTTCAATTAAAAAAGAACTATTCTACCATGTAGAGGTAAGCACATGCTTAAGCATTTTGCTGGTTCACAACATGGAGCTCATTAGCTTTCAGGATCAATGATGTACACCTTACAACCACTCCCTTGCTTGAGATCATAATGGAGGAGATTGAAGATTTTCCTGAGATTAACATACCAAACGGTAATAAAATATATTTATCCATATCTGCTTGGGAATACTTCATTGTAATTTTGAAAAATATGATTTATACAGCTCTGGGGATACATGAATCACTTATAAAAATGAATAAGTAAAAAATATTTTAGCTCAGTGATAATGGAACCAAATGATGGACTTTTTTATGTTTTAGTTTTAATCACTCATCCTAGCAGATATGACAAATAAACTCATCTTAGTTTACCTTGAGGAAGAATTTAATCATACCTGCGTTTCTCAGAAACCTGAATTTGTAGTCAACAATAACTCTGGTTTCAGGATTATAGAATCCATCACCACAGTCGTAACATCCTTCTGGGATTTTCCTGGGAGGATCCAGGTTTGTAAGCTGAGAAATGCCTGAAGGAAAAAAAAGCCAAACAAAACAGAACAGAGGGTTTGCTAGGGTGCTAGGGTTTGCTTTATTTTGCCTTTTTTCTTTCCCCCCTCATTTGTTCCTTTGATCAAGATAACTAATAAATATTACATCTCCATGGCATTTGCTATAAAAACAAATGCAGTTACCTTCCATGTTACAAAACTTTCTGCCGATTTTGCAGATGGAGAAAATGAAAATGGAAAAATCCATATGCAAAAAGTGTGTGATAGAAAGATATCACTTTGTTTTCCTCATTCACAGTCCTGTGATTCAGCCCACTAACCTAAATTACAAATATGACCCCAAACCCCAAACTGAAGCCAGGAGAGCTTTGCTGGCCTCGCCGAACAACTACATGTCATTGCTGAAATATTCGATGTATAAAGAAGAGTATTTTATGTACTACATTACATGTTCTCCTTACTTGTTCCTTATAAATCTTTCCACCTTTGACTACAGACAAATAATAACATTACAGAACTCTTTAGCAAAACTATAGACTGGACACAAATGTTTATTTTGCTGTCTACTAGAAAGCTACATGGGACAGAGGAATTCAAACTTCATTTGATGTTCTAGACGTGGATTAATCGCTTTTGCTCAACTTTTCTGTATTAAAAGCGCACAGCTAATGCAGCAAAAGCCAAATGTATAAAAGGGTTAATCAGGGTATCAGAAGCGGTAGATAATAAAGCCCTGTCCTGCAGGTCATCACTCCAAAGACCTGGCTGTGGATGCCACGCTGCGGCGCACCGCTGGAAGGTGGTGTCAGCATTCTTCTGGCAGCATTGTATGGTAGGGTCCTGAAATTAGCCAGAGCATTTCTGCTCCATGTTACTCATGTGGCCGAATTAATCTTTCTTAAGCAAAGTTGTTAGTTTAATTCCTTCCAGACTCTTAGGATAGCAAACGCAATTCAGTACCTGCTGGTTTAAGACCAGAACAGATTTCTGTGTAAAATCTTCTGTCGTAGCCGTCGCAGTAGTGCCATTTTTTATCTTCGTATTCGAGACCATCTGCAAAAGTGTATTTCCCCTGCAAAACATGTTCAAGCACAGGCTTAATAAACATGATGGATGGATTAGGGAAGTGATTTTACCCCTAGACTCAGCGTTTCCAGTGCTGTGTTCAGTTTTGGGCCCCTCACCACAAGAAGGACATCGAGGTGCTGGAGCGTGTCTGGAGACGGGCAACGGAGCTGGAGAAGGGTCTGGAGAACAAGTGTGATGAGGAGCAGCCGAGGGAACTGGGGTTGTTCAGCTGGAGAAAAGGAGGCTGAGGGGAGACCTTCTCACTCTCTGCAGGTCCCTGACAGGAGGTTGTAGTGAGGTCGAGGTCGGTCTGTTCAGCCAAATAACAAATCGGACAAGAGGGAATGGCTGCAAGTTGTGGTGAAGGAAGTTTAGGTTGGTCATGAGGATGAATTTCTTTCCTGAGAGGGTTCTCAGGTGCTGGAATGGATTTGCTAGGGCAGGGGTGGAGTTCCCAACCCTGGAGGGATGTGAGAGTTGGGCAGACCCAGCGCGCAGAGACGGGGTTTAGCCGAGAACTTGTCCGTGTCAGGTTAAAGGCTGGACTCGCTCTTGAAGGCCTTTGCTGACCCAGGC